>NW_026776363.1:0-135079 GCF_030936135.1 Gavia stellata | reverse complement strand
TGCCCAAGTGTTTGTGGTTCGTTTGAGAGGTTACCAGTGGGAGATGAGGACCAGCAAGAGCTTTCAGGGCTGGCACCTTTAGTGTAGGAGCAATCGCTGGACGTTCGGAATTTCGGTGTTGAGCTCTGGCCAGATTGAGCAGGACGAGGCTGTGTACGTTGGAAGTTTTCGTAGGCTAAACAAGTTCAGAGCCCAAGTGTTTGTGGTTCGTTTGAGAGGCTACCAGTGGGAGATGAGGACCAGCAAGAGCTTTCAGGGCTGGCACCTTTAGTGTAGGAGCAATCGCTGGACGTTCGCAATTTCGGTGTTGAGCCTCTGGCCAGATTGAGCAGGAGAGGCTGTGTACGTTGGAAGTTTTAGTAGGCTAAACAAGTTCAGAGCCCAAGTGTTTGTGGTTCGTTTGAGAGGTTACCAGTGGGAGATGAGGACCAGCAAGAGCTTTCAGGGCTGGCACCTTTAGTGCAGGAGCAATCGCCGGACGTTCGCAATTTCGGTGTTGAGCTCTGGCCAGATTGAGCAGGAGAGGCTGTGTACGTTGGAAGTTTTAGTAGGCTAAACAAGTTCAGAGCCCAAGTGTTTGTGGTTCGTTTGAGAGGTTACCAGTGGGAGATGAGGACCAGCAAGAGCTTTCAGGGCTGGCACCTTTAGTGTAGGAGCAATCGCCTGACGTTCACAATTTCGGTGTTGAGCTCTGGCCAGATTGAGCAGGAGAGGCTGTGTACGTTGGAAGTTTTAGTAGCCTAAACAAGTTCTGAGCCCAAGTGTTTGTGGTTCGTTTGAGAGGTTACCAGTGGGAGATGAGGGACCAGCAAGAGCTTTCAGGGCTGGCACCTTTAGTGTAGGAGCAATCGCCGGACGTTCGCATTTTCGGTGTTGAGCTCTGGCCAGATTGAGCAGGAGAGGCTGTGTACGTTGGAAGTTTTCGTAGGCTAAAACAAGTTCAGAGCCCAAGTGTTTGTGGTTCGTTTGAGAGGTTACCAGTGGGAGATGAGGAGCAGCAAGAGCTTTCAGGGCTGGCACCTTTAGTGTAGGAGCAATCACCGGATGTTCGCAATTTCGGTGTTGAATTTCGTGCAGATTGAGCAGGAGAGGCTGTGTACGTTGGAAGTTTTAGTAGGCTAAACAAGTTCAGAGCCCAAGTGTTTGTGGTTCGTTTGAGAGGTTACCAGTGGGAGATGAGGACCAGCAAGATCTTTCAGGGCTTGCACCTTTAGTGTAGGAGCAATCGCCGGACGTTCGCAATTTCGGTGTTGAATTTTGGCCAGATTGAGCAGGAGAGGCTGTGTACGTTGGAAGTTTTCGTAGGCTAAACAAGTTCAGAGCCCAAGTGTTTGTGGTTCGTTTGAGAGGTTACCAGTGGGAGATGAGGACCAGCAAGAGCTTTCAGGGCTGGCACCTTTAGTGTAGGAGCAATCGCCGGACGTTCACAATTTCGGTGTTGAGCTCTGGCCAGATTGAGCAGGAGAGGCTGTGTATGTTGGAAGTTTTAGTAGGCTAAACAAGTTCAGAGCCCAAGTGTTTGTGGTTCGTTTGAGAGGTTACCAGTGGGAGATGAGGACCAGCAAGAGCTTTCAGGGCTGGCACCTTTAGTGTAGGAGCAATCGCCGGACGTTCGCAATTTCGGTGTTGATTCTCTGGCCAGATTGAGCAGGAGAGGCTGTGTACGTTGGAAGTTTTAGTAGGCTAAACAAGTTCAGAGCCCAAGTGTTTGTGGTTCGTTTGAGAGGTTACCAGTGGGATATGAGGACCAGCAAGAGCTTTCAGGGCTGGCACCTTTAGTGCAGGAGCAATCGCCGGACGTTCGCAATTTCGGTGTTGAGCTCTGGCCAGATTGAGCAGGAGAGGCTGTGTACGTTGGAAGTTTTAGTAGGCTAAACAAGTTCAGAGCCCAAGTGTTTGTGGTTCGTTTGAGAGGTTACCAGTGGGAGATGAGGACCAGCAAGAGCTTTCAGGGCTGGCACCTTTAGTGTAGGAGCAATCGCTGGACGTTCGCAATTTCGGTGTTGAGCTCTGGCCAGATTGAGCAGGAGAGGCTGTGTACGTTGGAAGTTTTAGTAGGCTAAACAAGTTCAGAGCCCAAGTGTTTGTGGTTCGTTTGAGAGGTTACCAGTGGGAGATGAGGACCAGCAAGAGCTTTCAGGGCTGGCACCTTTAGTGTAGGAGCAATCGCCGGACGTTCGCAATTTCGGTGTTGAGCTCTGGCCAGATTGAGCAGGAGAGGCTGTGTACGTTGGAAGTTTTAGTAGGCTAAACAAGTTCAGAGCCCAAGTGTTTGTGGTTCGTTTGAGAGGTTACCAGTGGGAGATGAGGACCAGCAAGAGCTTTCAGGGCTGGCACCTTTAGTGTAGGAGCAATCGCCTGACGTTCACAATTTCGGTGTTGAGCTCTGGCCAGATTGAGCAGGAGAGGCTGTGTACGTTGGAAGTTTTAGTAGGCTAAACAAGTTCAGAGCCCAAGTGTTTGTGGTTCGTTTGAGAGGTTACCAGTGGGAGATGAGGACCAGCAAGATCTTTCAGGGCTGGCACCTTTAGTGTAGGAGCAATCGCCGGACGTTCGCAATTTCGGTGTTGAATTTTGGCCAGATTGAGCAGGAGAGGCTGTGTACGTTGGAAGTTTTAGTAGGCTAAACAAGTTCTGAGCCCAAGTGTTTGTGGTTCGTTTGAGAGGTTACCAGTGGGAGATGAGGACCAGCAAGAGCTTTCAGGGCTGGGCACCTTTAGTGTAGGAGCAATCGCCTGACGTTCACAATTTCGGTGTTGAGCTCTGGCCAGATTGAGCAGGAGAGGCTGTGTACGTTGGAAGTTTTAGTAGCCTAAACAAGTTCTGAGCCCAAGTGTTTGTGGTTCGTTTGAGAGGTTACCAGTGGGAGATGAGGACCAGCAAGATCTTTCAGGGCTTGCACCTTTAGGTGTAGGAGCAATCGCTGGACGTTCGCTATTTCGGTGTTGAGCTCTGACCAGATTGAGCAGGAGAGGCTGTGTACGTTGGAAGTTTTAGTAGGCTAAACAAGTTCAGAGCCCAAGTGTTTGTGGTTCGTTTGAGAGGTTACCAGTGGGAGATGAGGAGCTAGCAGCAAGAGCTTTCAGGGCTGGCACCTTTAGTGTAGGAGCAATCGCCGGACGTTCGCAATTTCGGTGTTGAATTTCGGGCAGATTGAGCAGGAGAGGCTGTGTACGTTGGAAGTTTTAGTAGGCGAAACAAGTTCAGAGCCCAAGTGTTTGTGGTTCGTTTGAGAGGTTACCAGTGGGAGATGAGGACCAGCAAGAGCTTTCAGGGCTGGCACCTTTAGTGTAGGAGCAATCGCCGGACGTTCGCATTTTCGGTGTTGAGCTCTGGCCAGATTGAGCCAGGAGAGGCTGTGTACGTTGGAAGTTTTAGTAGGCTAAACAAGTTCAGAGCCCAACTGTTTGTGGTTCGTTTGAGAGGTTACCAGTGGGAGATGAGGACCAGCAAGAGCTTTCAGGGCTGGCACCTTTAGTGCAGGAGCAATCGCCGGACGTTCGCAATTTCGGTGTTGAGCTCTGGCCAGATTGAGCAGGAGAGGGCTGTGTACGTTGGAAGTTTTAGTAGGCTAAACAAGTTCAGAGCCCAAGTGTTTGTGGTTCGTTTGAGAGGTTACCAGTGGGAGATGAGGACCAGCAAGAGCTTTCAGGGCTGGCACCTTTAGTGTAGGAGCAATCGCCGGACGTTCGCAATTTCGGTGTTGAATTTTGGCCAGATTGAGCAGGAGAGGCTGTGTACGTTGGAAGTTTTCGTAGGCTAAACAAGTTCAGAGCCCAAGTGTTTGTGGTTCGTTTGAGAGGTTACCAGTGGGAGATGAGGACCAGCAAGAGCTTTCAGGGCTGGCACCTTTAGTGTAGGAGCAATCGCCTGACGTTCACAATTTCGGTGTTGAGCTCTGGCCAGATTGAGCAGGAGAGGCTGTGTACGTTGGAAGTTTTAGTAGCCTAAACAAGTTCTGAGCCCAAGTGTTTTGTGGTTCGTTTGAGAGGTTACCAGTGGGAGATGAGGACCAGCAAGAGCTTTCAGGGCTGGCACCTTTAGTGTAGGAGCAATCGCCGGACGTTCGCATTTTCGGTGTTGAGCTCTGGCCAGATTGAGCAGGAGAGGCTGTGTACGTGGAAGTTTTAGTAGGCTAAACAAGTTCAGAGCCCAAGTGTTTGTGGTTTCGTTTGAGAGGTTACCAGTGGGAGATGAGGAGCAGCAAGAGCTTTCAGGGCTGGCACCTTTAGTGCAGGAGCAATCGCTGGACGTTCGCAATTTCGGTGTTGAGCTCTGGCCAGATTGAGCAGGAGAGGCTGTGTACGTTGGAAGTTTTAGTAGGCTAAACAAGTTCAGAGCCCAAGTGTTTGTGGTTCGTTTGAGAGGTTACCAGTGGGAGATGAGGACCAGCAAGAGCTTTCAGGGCTGGCACCTTTAGTGTAGGAGCAATCGCCGGACGTTCGCAATTTCGGTGTTGAATTTTTGCCACATTGAGCAGGAGAGGCCTGTGTACGTTGGAAGTTTTAGTAGGCTAAACAAGTTCAGAGCCCAAGTGTTTGTGGTTCGTTTGAGAGGTTACCAGTGGGAGATGAGGACCAGCAAGAGCTTTCAGGGCTGGCACCTTTAGTGTAGGAGCAATCGCTGGACGTTCTCAATTTCGGTGTTGAGCTCTGGCCAGATTGAGCAGGAGAGGCTGTGTATGTTGGAAGTTTTAGTAGGCTAAACAAGTTCAGAGCCCAAGTGTTTGTGGTTCGTTTGAGAGGTTACCAGTGGGAGATGAGGACCAGCAAGAGCTTTCAGGGCTGGCACCTTTAGTGTAGGAGCAATCGCTGGACGTTCGGAATTTCGGTGTTGAGCTCTGGCCAGATTGAGCAGGAGAGGCTGTGTACGTTGGAAGTTTTCGTAGGCTAAACAAGTTCAGAGCCCAAGTGTTTGTGGTTCGTTTGAGAGGTTACCAGTGGGAGATGAGGACCAGCAAGAGCTTTCAGGGCTGGCACCTTTAGTGTAGGGAGCAATCGCTGGACGTTCGCAATTTCGGTGTTGAGCTCTGGCCAGATTGAGCAGGAGAGGCTGTGTACGTTGGAAGTTTTAGTAGGCTAAACAAGTTCAGAGCCCAAGTGTTTGTGGTTCGTTTGAGAGGTTACCAGTGGGAGATGAGGACCAGCAAGAGCTTTCAGGGCTGGCACCTTTAGTGCAGGAGCAATCGCCGGACGTTCGCAATTTCGGTGTTGAGCTCTGGCCAGATTGAGCAGGAGAGGCTGTGTACGTTGGAAGTTTTAGTAGGCGAAACAAGTTCAGAGCCCAAGTGTTTGTGCTTCGTTTGAGAGGTTACCAGTGGGAGATGAGGACCAGCAAGAGCTTTCAGGGCTGGCACCTTTAGTGTAGGAGCAATCGCCGGACGTTCGCATTTTCGGTGTTGAGCTCTGGCCAGATTGAGCAGGAGAGGCTGTGTACGTTGGAAGTTTTAGTAGGCTAAACAAGTTCAGAGCCCAAGTGTTTGTGGTTCGTTTGAGAGGTTACCAGTGGGAGATGAGGACCAGCAAGAGCTTTCAGGGCTGGCACCTTTAGTGTAGGAGCAATCGCCTGACGTTCACAATTTCGGTGTTGAGCTCTGGCCAGATTGAGCAGGAGAGGCTGTGTACGTTGGAAGTTTTAGTAGCCTAAACAAGTTCTGAGCCCAAGTGTTTGTGGTTCGTTTGAGAGGTTACCAGTGGGAGATGAGGACCAGCAAGAGCTTTCAGGGCTGGCACCTTTAGTGTAGGAGCAATCGCCGGACGTTCGCATTTTCGGTGTTGAGCTCTGGCCAGATTGAGCAGGAGAGGCTGTGTACGTTGGAAGTTTTCGTAGGCTAAACAAGTTCAGAGCCCAAGTGTTTGTGGTTCGTTTGAGAGGTTACCAGTGGGAGATGAGGAGCAGCAAGAGCTTTCAGGGCTGGCACCTTTAGTGCAGGAGCAATCGCTGGACGTTCGCAATTTCGGTGTTGAGCTCTGGCCAGATTGAGCAGGAGAGGCTGTGTACGTTGGAAGTTTTAGTAGGCTAAACAAGTTCAGAGCCCAAGTGTTTGTGGTTCGTTTGAGAGGTTACCAGTGGGAGATGAGGACCAGCAAGAGCTTTCAGGGCTGGCACCTTTAGTGTAGGAGCAATCGCCGGACGTTCAAAATTTCGGTGTTTGAATTTTGGCCAGATTGAGCAGGAGAGGCTGTGTACGTTGGAAGTTTTAGTAGGGCTAAACAAGTTCAGAGCCCAAGTGTTTGTGGTTCGTTTGAGAGGTTACCAGTGGGAGATGAGGACCAGCAAGAGCTTTCAGGGCTGGCACCTTTAGTGTAGGAGCAATCGCTGGACGTTCACAATTTCGGTGTTGAGCTCTGGCCAGATTGAGCAGGAGAGGCTGTGTATGTTGGAAGTTTTCGTAGGCTAAACAAGTTCAGAGCCCAAGTGTTTGTGGTTCGTTTGAGAGGTTACCAGTGGGAGATGAGGACCAGCAAGAGCTTTCAGGGCTGGCACCTTTAGTGTAGGAGCAATCGCTGGACGTTCGGAATTTCGGTGTTGAGCTCTGGCCAGATTGAGCAGGAGAGGCTGTGTACGTTGGAAGTTTTCGTAGGCTAAACAAGTTCAGAGCCCAAGTGTTTGTGGTTCGTTTGAGAGGTTACCAGTGGGAGATGAGGACCAGCAAGAGCTTTCAGGGGCTGGCACCTTTAGTGTAGGAGCAATCGCTGGACGTTCGCAATTTCGGTGTGAGCTCTGGCCAGATTGAGCAGGAGAGGCTGTGTACGTTGGAAGTTTTAGTAGGCTAAACAAGTTCAGAGCCCAAGTGTTTGTGGTTCGTTTGAGAGGTTACCAGTGGGAGATGAGGACCAGCAAGAGCTTTCAGGGCTGGCACCTTTAGTGCAGGGAGCAATCGCCGGACGTTCGCAATTTCGGTGTTGAGCTCTGGCCAGATTGAGCAGGAGAGGCTGTGTAGTGGTTTTATCTGTTGGAAGTTTTAGTAGGCTAAACAAGTTCAGAGCCCAAGTGTTTGTGGTTCGTTTGAGAGGTTACCAGTGGGAGATGAGGACCAGCAAGATCTTTCAGGGCTGGCACCTTTAGTGTAGGAGCAATCGCCGGACGTTCGCAATTTCGGGTGTTGAATTTTGGCCAGATTGAGCAGGAGAGGCTGTGTACGTTGGAAGTTTTAGTAGGCTAAACAAGTTCAGAGCCCAAGTGTTTTTGGTTCGTTTGAGAGGTTACCAGTGGGAGATGAGGACCAGCAAGAGCTTTCAGGGCTGGCACCTTTAGTGTAGGAGCAATCGCCTGACGTTCACAATTTCGGTGTTGAGCTCTGGCCAGATTGAGCAGGAGAGGCTGTGTACGTTGGGAAGTTTTAGTAGCCTAAACAAGTTCTGAGCCCAAGTGTTTGTGGTTCGTTTGAGAGGTTACCAGTGGGAGATGAGGACCAGCAAGAGCTTTCAGGGCTGGCACCTTTAGTGTAGGAGCAATCGCCGGACGTTCGCATTTTCGGTGTTGAGCTCTGGCCAGATTGAGCAGGAGAGGCTGTGTACGTTGGAAGTTTTCGTAGGCTAAACAAGTTCAGAGCCCAAGTGTTTGTGGTTCGTTTGAGAGGTTACCAGTGGGAGATGAGGAGCAGCAAGAGCTTTCAGGGCTGGCACCTTTAGTGTAGGAGCAATCACCGGATGTTCGCATTTTCGGTGTTGAATTTCGGGCAGATTGAGCAGGAGAGGCTGTGTACGTTGGAAGTTTTAGTAGGCTAAACAAGTTCAGAGCCCAAGTGTTTGTGGTTCGTTTGAGAGGTTACCAGTGGGAGATGAGGACCAGCAAGATCTTTCAGGGCTTGCACCTTTAGTGTAGGAGCAATCGCCGGACGTTCGCAATTTCGGTGTTGAATTTTGGCCAGATTGAGCAGGAGAGGCTGTGTACGTTGGAAGTTTTCGTAGGCTAAACAAGTTCAGAGCCCAAGTGTTTGTGGTTCGTTTGAGAGGTTACCAGTGGGAGATGAGGACCAGCAAGAGCTTTCAGGGCTGGCACCTTTAGTGTAGGAGCAATCGCCGGACGTTCACAATTTCGGTGTTGAGCTCTGGCCAGATTGAGCAGGAGAGGCTGTGTATGTTGGAAATTTTAGTAGGCTAAACAAGTTCAGAGCCCAAGTGTTTGTGGTTCGTTTGAGAGGTTACCAGTGGGAGATGAGGACCAGCAAGAGCTTTCAGGGCTGGCACCTTTAGTGTAGGAGCAATCGCCGGACGTTCGCAATTTCGGTGTTGAATTTCGGGCAGATTGAGCAGGAGAGGCTGTGTACGTTGGAAGTTTTAGTAGGCTAAACAAGTTCAGAGCCCAAGTGTTTGTGGTTCGTTTGAGAGGTTACCAGTGGGATATGAGGACCAGCAAGAGCTTTCAGGGCTGGCACCTTTAGTGCAGGAGCAATCGCCGGACGTTCGCATTTTCGGTGTTGAGCTCTGGCCAGATTGAGCAGGAGAGGCTATGTACGTTGGAAGTTTTAGTAGGCTAAACAAGTTCAGAGCCCAAGTGTTTGTGGTTCGTTTGAGAGGTTACCAGTGGGAGATGAGGACCAGCAAGAGCTTTCAGGGCTGGCACCTTTAGTGTAGGAGCAATCGCTGGACGTTCGCAATTTCGGTGTTGAGCTCTGGCTAGATTGAGCAGGAGAGGCTGTGTACGTTGGAAGTTTTAGTAGGCTAAACAAGTTCAGAGCCCAAGTGTTTGTGGTTCGTTTGAGAGGTTACCAGTGGGAGATGAGGAGCAGCAAGAGCTTTCAGGGCTGGCACCTTTAGTGTAGGAGCAATCGCTGGACGTTCGCTATTTCGGTGTTGAGCTCTGGCCAGATTGAGCAGGAGAGGCTGTGTACGTTGGAAGTTTTCGTAGGCTAAACAAGTTCAGAGCCCAAGTGTTTGTGGTTCGTTTGAGAGGTTACCAGTGGGAGATGAGGACCAGCAAGAGCTTTCAGGGCTGGCACCTTTAGTGTAGGAGCAATCGCCGGACGTTCGCAATTTCGGTGTTGAATTTCGGGCAGATTGAGCAGGAGAGGCTGTGTACGTTGGAAGTTTTAGTAGGCGAAACAAGTTCAGAGCCCAAGTGTTTGTGGTTCGTTTGAGAGGTTACCAGTGGGAGATGAGGACCAGCAAGAGCTTTCAGGGCTGGCACCTTTAGTGTAGGAGCAATCGCCGGACGTTCGCATTTTCGGTGTTGAGCTCTGGCCAGATTGAGCAGGAGAGGCTGTGTACGTTGGAAGTTTTAGTAGGCTAAACAAGTTCAGAGCCCAAGTGTTTGTGGTTCGTTTGAGAGGTTACCAGTGGGAGATGAGGACCAGCAAGAGCTTTCAGGGCTGGCACCTTTAGTGCAGGAGCAATCGCCGGACGTTCGCAATTTCGGTGTTGAGCTCTGGCCAGATTGAGCAGGAGAGGCTGTGTACGTTGGAAGTTTTCGTAGGCTAAACAAGTTCAGAGCCCAAGTGTTTGTGGTTCGTTTGAGAGGTTACCAGTGGGAGATGAGGACCAGCAAGAGCTTTCAGGGCTGGCACCTTTAGTGTAGGAGCAATCGCCGGACGTTCGCAATTTCGGTGTTGAGCTCTGGCCAGATTGAGCAGGAGAGGCTGTGTACGTTGGAAGTTTTAGTAGCCTAAACAAGTTCTGAGCCCAAGTGTTTGTGGTTCGTTTGAGAGGTTACCAGTGGGAGATGAGGACCAGCAAGAGCTTTCAGGGCTGGCACCTTTAGTGTAGGAGCAATCGCCGGACGTTCGCATTTTCGGTGTTGAGCTCTGGCCAGATTGAGCAGGAGAGGCTGTGTACGTTGGAAGTTTTCGTAGGCTAAACAAGTTCAGAGCCCAAGTGTTTGTGGTTCGTTTGAGAGGTTACCAGTGGGAGATGAGGAGCAGCAAGAGCTTTCAGGGCTGGCACCTTTAGTGCAGGAGCAATCGCTGGACGTTCGCAATTTCGGTGTTGAGCTCTGGCCAGATTGAGCAGGAGAGGCTGTGTACGTTGGAAGTTTTAGTAGGCTAAACAAGTTCAGAGCCCAAGTGTTTGTGGTTCGTTTGAGAGGTTACCAGTGGGAGATGAGGACCAGCAAGAGCTTTCAGGGCTGGCACCTTTAGTGTAGGAGCAATCGCCGGACGTTCAAAATTTCGGTGTTGAGCTCTGGCCAGATTGAGCAGGAGAGGCTGTGTATGTTGGAAGTTTTAGTAGGCTAAACAAGTTCTGAGCCCAAGTGTTTGTGGTTCGTTTGAGAGGTTACCAGTGGGAGATGAGGACCAGCAAGAGCTTTCAGGGCTGGCACCTTTAGTGTAGGAGCAATCGCTGGACATTCGGAATTTCGGTGTTGAGCTCTGGCTAGATTGAGCAGGAGAGGCTGTGTACGTTGGAAGTTTTAGTAGGCGAAACAAGTTCAGAGCCCAAGTGTTTGTGGTTCGTTTGAGAGGTTACCAGTGGGAGATGAGGACCAGCAAGAGCTTTCAGGGCTGGCACCTTTAGTGTAGGAGCAATCGCTGGACGTTCGCAATTTCGGTGTTGAGCTCTGGCCAGATTGAGCAGGAGAGGCTGTGTACGTTGGAAGTTTTAGTAGGCTAAACAAGTTCAGAGCCCAAGTGTTTGTGGTTCGTTTGAGAGGTTACCAGTGGGAGATGAGGACCAGCAAGAGCTTTCAGGGCTGACACCTTTAGTGTAGGAGCAATCGCCGGACGTTCGCAATTTCGGTGTTGAGCTCTGGCCAGATTGAGCAGGAGAGGCTGTGTACGTTGGAAGTTTTCGTAGGCTAAACAAGTTCAGAGCCCAAGTGTTTGTGGTTCGTTTGAGAGGTTACCAGTGGGAGATGAGGACCAGCAAGAGCTTTCAGGGCTGGCACCTTTAGTGTAGGAGCAATCGCCTGACGTTCACAATTTCGGTGTTGAGCTCTGGCCAGATTGAGCAGGAGAGGCTGTGTACGTTGGAAGTTTTAGTAGGCTAAACAAGTTCAGAGGCCAAGTGTTTGTGGTTCGTTTGAGAGGTTACCAGTGGGAGATGAGGACCAGCAAGATCTTTCAGGGCTGGCACCTTTAGTGTAGGAGCAATCGCTGGACGTTCGCAATTTCGGTGTTGAATTTTGGCCAGATTGAGCAGGAGAGGCTGTGTACGTTGGAAGTTTTAGTAGCCTAAACAAGTTCTGAGCCCAAGTGTTTGTGGTTCGTTTGAGAGGTTACCAGTGGGAGATGAGGACCAGCAAGATCTTTCAGGGCTGGCACCTTTAGTGTAGGAGCAATCGCCTGACGTTCACAATTTCGGTGTTGAGCTCTGGCCAGATTGAGCAGGAGAGGCTGTGTACGTTGGAAGTTTTAGTAGCCTAAACAAGTTCTGAGCCCAAGTGTTTGTGGTTCGTTTGAGAGGTTACCAGTGGGAGATGAGGACCAGCAACAGCTTTCAGGGCTGGCACCTTTAGTGTAGGAGCAATCGCTGGACGTTCGCTATTTCGGTGTTGAGCTCTGACCAGATTGAGCAGGAGAGGCTGTGTACGTTGGAAGTTTTAGTAGGCTAAACAAGTTCAGAGCCCAAGTGTTTGTGGTTCGTTTGAGAGGTTACCAGTGGGAGATGAGGACCAGCAAGAGCTTTCAGGGCTGGCACCTTTAGTGTAGGAGCAATCGCCGGACGTTCGCATTTTCGCTGTTGAGCTCTGGCCAGATTGAGCAGGAGAGGCTGTGTACGTTGGAAGTTTTCGTAGGCTAAACAAGTTCAGAGCCCAAGTGTTTGTGGTTCGTTTGAGAGGTTACCAGTGGGAGATGAGGACCAGCAAGAGCTTTCAGGGCTGGCACCTTTAGTGTAGGAGCAATCACTGGACGTTCGCAATTTCGGTGTTGAATTTTGGCCAGATTGAGCAGGAGAGGCTGTGTACGTTGGAAGTTTTAGTAGGCTAAACAAGTTCAGAGCCCAAGTGTTTGTGGTTCGTTTGAGAGGTTACCAGTGGGAGATGAGGACCAGCAAGAGCTTTCAGGGCTGGCACCTTTAGTGTAGGAGCAATCGCCGGACGTTCGCAATTTCGGTGTTGAATTTTGGCCAGATTGAGCAGGAGAGGCTGTGTACGTTGGAAGTTTTAGTAGGCTAAACAAGTTCAGAGCCCAAGTGTTTGTGGTTCGTTTGAGAGGTTACCAGTGGGAGATGAGGAGCAGCAAGAGCTTTCAGGGCTGGCACCTTTAGTGTAGGAGCAATCGCCTGACGTTCACAATTTCGGTGTTGAGCTCTGGCCAGATTGAGCAGGAGAGGCTGTGTACGTTGGAAGTTTTCGTAGGCTAAACAAGTTCAGAGCCCAAGTGTTTGTGGTTCGTTTGAGAGGTTACCAGTGGGAGATGAGGACCAGCAAGAGCTTTCAGGGCTGGCACCTTTAGTGTAGGAGCAATCGCTGGACGTTCGCAATTTCGGTGTTGAGCTCTGGCTAGATTGAGCAGGAGAGGCTGTGTACGTTGGAAGTTTTAGTAGGCTAAACAAGTTCAGAGCCCAAGTGTTTGTGGTTCGTTTGAGAGGTTACCAGTGGGAGATGAGGACCAGCAAGATCTTTCAGGGCTGGCACCTTTAGTGTAGGAGCAATCGCTGGACGTTCGCTATTTCGGTGTTGAGCTCTGGCCAGATTGAGCAGGAGAGGCTGTGTACATTGGAAGTTTTAGTAGGCTAAACAAGTTCAGAGCCCAAGTGTTTGTGGTTCGTTTGAGAGGTTACCAGTGGGAGATGAGGACCAGCAAGAGCTTTCAGGGCTGGCACCTTTAGTGTAGGAGCAATCGCTGGACTTTCGCAATTTCGGTGTTGAATTTCGGGCAGATTGAGCAGGAGAGGCTGTGTACGTTGGAAGTTTTAGTAGGCGAAACAAGTTCAGAGCCCAAGTGTTTGTGGTTCGTTTGAGAGGTTACCAGTGGGAGATGAGGACCAGCAAGAGCTTTCAGGGCTGGCACCTTTAGTGTAGGAGCAATCGCCGGACGTTCGCATTTTCGGTGTTGAGCTCTGGCCATATTGACCAGGAGAGGCTGTGTACGTTGGAAGTTTTAGTAGGCTAAACAAGTTCAGAGCCCAAGTGTTTGTGGTTCGTTTGAGAGGTTACCAGTGGGAGATGAGGACCAGCAAGAGCTTTCAGGGCTGGCACCTTTAGTGCAGGAGCAATCGCCGGACGTTCGCAATTTCGGTGTTGAGCTCTGGCCAGATTGAGCAGGAGAGGCTGTGTACGTTGGAAGTTTTCGTAGGCTAAACAAGTTCAGAGCCCAAAGTGTTTGTGGTTCGTTTGAGAGGTTACCAGTGGGAGATGAGGACCAGCAAGAGCTTTCAGGGCAGGCACCTTTAGTGTAGGAGCAATCGCCGGACGTTCGCAATTTCGGTGTTGAATTTTGGCCAGATTGAGCAGGAGAGGCTGTGTACGTTGGAAGTTTTCGTAGGCTAAACAAGTTCAGAGCCCAAGTGTTTGTGGTTCGTTTGAGAGGTTACCAGTGGGAGATGAGGACCAGCAAGAGCTTTCAGGGCTGGCACCTTTAGTGTAGGAGCAATCGCCTGACGTTCACAATTTCGGTGTTGAGCTCTGGCCAGATTGAGCAGGAGAGGCTGTGTACGTTGGAAGTTTTAGTAGGCTAAACAAGTTCTGAGCCCAAGTGTTTGTGGTTCGTTTGAGAGGTTACCAGTGGGAGATGAGGACCAGCAAGAGCTTTCAGGGCTGGCACCTTTAGTGTAGGAGCAATCGCCGGACGTTCGCATTTTCGGTGTTGAGCTCTGGCCAGATTGAGCAGGAGAGGCTGTGTACGTTGGAAGTTTTCGTAGGCTAAACAAGTTCAGAGCCCAAGTGTTTGTGGTTCGTTTGAGAGGTTACCAGTGGGAGATGAGGAGCAGCAAGAGCTTTCAGGGCTGGCACCTTTAGTGCAGGAGCAATCGCTGGACGTTCGCAATTTCGGTGTTGAGCTCTGGCCAGATTGAGCAGGAGAGGCTGTGTACGTTGGAAGTTTTAGTAGGCTAAACAAGTTCAGAGCCCAAGTGTTTGTGGTTCGTTTGAGAGGTTACCAGTGGGAGATGAGGACCAGCAAGAGCTTTCAGGGCTGGCACCTTTAGTGTAGGAGCAATCGCCGGACGTTCGCAATTTCGGTGTTGAATTTTGGCCAGATTGAGCAGGAGAGGCTGTGTACGTTGGAAGTTTTAGTAGGCTAAACAAGTTCAGAGCCCAAGTGTTTGTGGTTCGTTTGAGAGGTTACCAGTGGGAGATGAGGACCAGCAAGAGCTTTCAGGGCTGGCACCTTTAGTGTAGGAGCAATCGCTGGACGTTCACAATTTCGGTGTTGAGCTCTGGCCAGATTGAGCAGGAGAGGCTGTGTATGTTGGAAGTTTTCGTAGGCTAAACAAGTTCAGAGCCCAAGTGTTTGTGGTTCGTTTGAGAGGTTACCAGTGGGAGATGAGGACCAGCAAGAGCTTTCAGGGCTGGCACCTTTAGTGTAGGAGCAATCGCTGGACGTTCGGAATTTCGGTGTTGAGCTCTGGCCAGATTGAGCAGGAGAGGCTGTGTACGTTGGAAGTTTTCGTAGGCTAAACAAGTTCAGAGCCCAAGTGTTTGTGGTTCGTTTGAGAGGTTACCAGTGGGAGATGAGGACCAGCAAGAGCTTTCAGGGCTGGCACCTTTAGTGTAGGAGCAATCGCTGGACGTTCGCAATTTCGGTGTTGAGCTCTGGCCAGATTGAGCAGGAGAGGCTGTGTACGTTGGAAGTTTTAGTAGGCTAAACAAGTTCAGAGCCCAAGTGTTTGTGGTTCGTTTGAGAGGTTACCAGTGGGAGATGAGGACCAGCAAGAGCTTTCAGGGCTGGCACCTTTAGTGCAGGAGCAATCGCCGGACGTTCGCAATTTCGGTGTTGAGCTCTGGCCAGATTGAGCAGGAGAGGCTGTGTACGTTGGAAGTTTTAGTAGGCTAAACAAGTTCAGAGCCCAAGTGTTTGTGGTTCGTTTGAGAGGTTACCAGTGGGAGATGAGGACCAGCAAGATCTTTCAGGGCTGGCACCTTTAGTGTAGGAGCAATCGCCGGACGTTCGCAATTTCGGTGTTGAATTTTGGCCAGATTGAGCAGGAGAGGCTGTGTACGTTGGAAGTTTTAGTAGGCTAAACAAGTTCAGAGCCCAAGTGTTTGTGGTTCGTTTGAGAGGTTACCAGTGGGAGATGAGGACCAGCAAGAGCTTTCAGGGCTGGCACCTTTAGTGTAGGAGCAATCGCCTGACGTTCACAATTTCGGTGTTGAGCTCTGGCCAGATTGAGCAGGAGAGGCTGTGTACGTTGGAAGTTTTAGTAGGCTAAACAAGTTCTGAGCCCAAGTGTTTGTGGTTCGTTTGAGAGGTTACCAGTGGGAGATGAGGACCAGCAAGAGCTTTCAGGGCTGGCACCTTTAGTGTAGGAGCAATCGCCGGACGTTCGCATTTTCGGTGTTGAGCTCTGGCTAGATTGAGCAGGAGAGGCTGTGTACGTTGGAAGTTTTCGTAGGCTAAACAAGTTCAGAGCCCAAGTGTTTGTGGTTCGTTTGAGAGGTTACCAGTGGGAGATGAGGACCAGCAAGAGCTTTCAGGGCTGGCACCTTTAGTGTAGGAGCAATCACCGGATGTTCGCAATTTCGGTGTTGAATTTCGGGCAGATTGAGCAGGAGAGGCTGTGTACGTTGGAAGTTTTAGTAGGCTAAACAAGTTCAGAGCCCAAGTGTTTGTGGTTCGTTTGAGAGGTTACCAGTGGGAGATGAGGACCAGCAAGATCTTTCAGGGCTTGCACCTTTAGTGTAGGAGCAATCGCCGGACGTTCGCAATTTCGGTGTTGAATTTTGGCCAGATTGAGCAGGAGAGGCTGTGTACGTTGGAAGTTTTCGTAGGCTAAACAAGTTCAGAGCCCAAGTGTTTGTGGTTCGTTTGAGAGGTTACCAGTGGGAGATGAGGACCAGCAAGAGCTTTCAGGGCTGGCACCTTTAGTGTAGGAGCAATCGCCGGACGTTCACAATTTCGGTGTTGAGCTCTGGCCAGATTGAGCAGGAGAGGCTGTGTACGTTGGAAGTTTTAGTAGGCTAAACAAGTTCAGAGCCCAAGTGTTTGTGGTTCGTTTGAGAGGTTACCAGTGGGAGATGAGGACCAGCAAGAGCTTTCAGGGCTGGCACCTTTAGTGTAGGAGCAATCGCCGGACGTTCGCAATTTCGGTGTTGAATTTCGGGCAGATTGAGCAGGAGAGGCTGTGTACGTTGGAAGTTTTAGTAGGCTAAACAAGTTCAGAGCCCAAGTGTTTGTGGTTCGTTTGAGAGGTTACCAGTGGGAGATGAGGACCAGCAAGAGCTTTCAGGGCTGGCACCTTTAGTGTAGGAGCAATCGCCGGACGTTCGCATTTTCGGTGTTGAGCTCTGGCCAGATTGAGCAGGAGAGGCTGTGTACGTTGGAAGTTTTAGTAGGCTAAACAAGTTCAGAGCCCAAGTGTTTGTGGTTCGTTTGAGAGGTTACCAGTGGGAGATGAGGACCAGCAAGAGCTTTCAGGGCTGGCACCTTTAGTGCAGGAGCAATCGCCGGACGTTCGCAATTTCGGTGTTGAGCTCTGGCCAGATTGAGCAGGAGAGGCTGTGTACGTTGGAAGTTTTCGTAGGCTAAACAAGTTCAGAGCCCAAGTGTTTGTGGTTCGTTTGAGAGGTTACCAGTGGGAGATGAGGACCAGCAAGAGCTTTCAGGGCTGGCACCTTTAGTGTAGGAGCAATCGCCGGACGTTCGCAATTTCGGTGTTGAGCTCTGGCCAGATGAGCAGGAGAGGCTGTGTACGTTGGAAGTTTTAGTAGCCTAAACAAGTTCTGAGCCCAAGTGTTTGTGGTTCGTTTGAGAGGTTACCAGTGGGAGATGAGGACCAGCAAGAGCTTTCAGGGCTGGCACCTTTAGTGTAGGAGCAATCGCCGGACGTTCGCATTTTCGGTGTTGAGCTCTGGCCAGATTGAGCAGGAGAGGCTGTGTACGTTGGAAGTTTTCGTAGGCTAAACAAGTTCAGAGCCCAAGTGTTTGTGGTTCGTTTGAGAGGTTACCAGTGGGAGATGAGGAGCAGCAAGAGCTTTCAGGGCTGGCACCTTTAGTGCAGGAGCAATCGCTGGACGTTCGCAATTTCGGTGTTGAGCTCTGGCCAGATTGAGCAGGAGAGGCTGTGTACGTTGGAAGTTTTAGTAGGCTAAACAAGTTCAGAGCCCAAGTGTTTGTGGTTCGTTTGAGAGGTTACCAGTGGGAGATGAGGACCAGCAAGAGCTTTCAGGGCTGGCACCTTTAGTGTAGGAGCAATCGCCGGACGTTCACAATTTCGGTGTTGAGCTCTGGCCAGATTGAGCAGGAGAGGCTGTGTACGTTGGAAGTTTTAGTAGGCTAAACAAGTTCAGAGCCCAAGTGTTTGTGGTTCGTTTGAGAGGTTACCAGTGGGAGATGAGGACCAGCAAGAGCTTTCAGGGCTGGCACCTTTAGTGTAGGAGCAATCGCCGGACGTTCAAAATTTCGGTGTTGAGCTCTGGCCAGATTGAGCAGGAGAGGCTGTGTATGTTGGAAGTTTTAGTAGGCTAAACAAGTTCTGAGCCCAAGTGTTTGTGGTTCGTTTGAGAGGTTACCAGTGGGAGATGAGGACCAGCAAGAGCTTTCAGGGCTGGCACCTTTAGTGTAGGAGCAATCGCCGGACGTTCAAAATTTCGGTGTTGAGCTCTGGCCAGATTGAGCAGGAGAGGCTGTGTATGTTGGAAGTTTTAGTAGGCTAAACAAGTTCTGAGCCCAAGTGTTTGTGGTTCGTTTGAGAGGTTACCAGTGGGAGATGAGGACCAGCAAGAGCTTTCAGGGCTGGCACCTTTAGTGTAGGAGCAATCGCTGGACGTTCGCAATTTCGGTGTTGAGCTCTGGCCAGATTGAGCAGGAGAGGCTGTGTACGTTGGAAGTTTTAGTAGGCTAAACAAGTTCAGAGCCCAAGTGTTTGTGGTTCGTTTGAGAGGTTACCAGTGGGAGATGAGGACCAGCAAGAGCTTTCAGGGCTGACACCTTTAGTGTAGGAGCAATCGCCGGACGTTCGCAATTTCGGTGTTGAGCTCTGGCCAGATTGAGCAGGAGAGGCTGTGTACGTTGGAAGTTTTCGTAGGCTAAACAAGTTCAGAGCCCAAGTGTTTGTGGTTCGTTTGAGAGGTTACCAGTGGGAGATGAGGACCAGCAAGAGCTTTCAGGGCTGGCACCTTTAGTGTAGGAGCAATTGCTGGACGTTCGCAATTTCGGTGTTGAGCTCTGGCCAGATTGAGCAGGAGAGGCTGTGTACGTTGGAAGTTTTAGTAGGCTAAACAAGTTCAGAGCCCAAGTGTTTGTGGTTCGTTTGAGAGGTTACCAGTGGGAGATGAGGACCAGCAAGAGCTTTCAGGGCAGGCACCTTTAGTGTAGGAGCAATCGCCGGACGTTCGCAATTTCGGTGTTGAATTTTGGCCAGATTGAGCAGGAGAGGCTGTGTACGTTGGAAGTTTTAGTAGGCTAAACAAGTTCAGAGCCCAAGTGTTTGTGGTTCGTTTGAGAGGTTACCAGTGGGAGATGAGGACCAGCAAGAGCTTTCAGGGCTGGCACCTTTAGTGTAGGAGCAATCGCTGGACGTTCGCAATTTCGGTGTTGAGCTCTGGCCAGATTGAGCAGGAGAGGCTGTGTACGTTGGAAGTTTTAGTAGGCTAAACAAGTTCAGAGCCCAAGTGTTTGTGGTTCGTTTGAGAGGTTACCAGTGGGAGATGAGGACCAGCAAGAGCTTTCAGGGCTGGCACCTTTAGTGTAGGAGCAATCGCTGGACGTTCGCAATTTCGGTGTTGAGCTCTGGCCAGATTGAGCAGGAGAGGCTGTGTACGTTGGAAGTTTTAGTAGGCTAAACAAGTTCAGAGCCCAAGTGTTTGTGGTTCGTTTGAGAGGTTACCAGTGGGAGATGAGGACCAGCAAGAGCTTTCAGGGCTGGCACCTTTAGTGTAGGAGCAATCGCTGGACGTTCACAATTTCGGTGTTGAGCTCTGGCCAGATTGAGCAGGAGAGGCTGTGTACGTTGGAAGTTTTCGTAGGCGAAACAAGTTCAGAGCCCAAGTGTTTGTGGTTCGTTTGAGAGGTTACCAGTGGGAGATGAGGACCAGCAAGAGCTTTCAGGGCTGGCACCTTTAGTGTAGGAGCAATCGCTGGACGTTCGCAATTTCGGTGTTGAGCTCTGGCCAGATTGAGCAGGAGAGGCTGTGTACGTTGGAAGTTTTAGTAGGCTAAACAAGTTCAGAGCCCAAGTGTTTGTGGTTCGTTTGAGAGGTTACCAGTGGGAGATGAGGACCAGCAAGAGCTTTCAGGGCTGACACCTTTAGTGTAGGAGCAATCGCCGGACGTTCGCAATTTCGGTGTTGAGCTCTGGCCAGATTGAGCAGGAGAGGCTGTGTACGTTGGAAGTTTTCGTAGGCTAAACAAGTTCAGAGCCCAAGTGTTTGTGGTTCGTTTGAGAGGTTACCAGTGGGAGATGAGGACCAGCAAGAGCTTTCAGGGCTGGCACCTTTAGTGTAGGAGCAATTGCTGGACGTTCGCAATTTCGGTGTTGAGCTCTGGCCAGATTGAGCAGGAGAGGCTGTGTACGTTGGAAGTTTTAGTAGGCTAAACAAGTTCAGAGCCCAAGTGTTTGTGGTTCGTTTGAGAGGTTACCAGTGGGAGATGAGGACCAGCAAGAGCTTTCAGGGCAGGCACCTTTAGTGTAGGAGCAATCGCCGGACGTTCGCAATTTCGGTGTTGAATTTTGGCCAGATTGAGCAGGAGAGGCTGTGTACGTTGGAAGTTTTAGTAGGCTAAACAAGTTCAGAGCCCAAGTGTTTGTGGTTCGTTTGAGAGGTTACCAGTGGGAGATGAGGACCAGCAAGAGCTTTCAGGGCTGGCACCTTTAGTGTAGGAGCAATCGCTGGACGTTCGCAATTTCGGTGTTGAGCTCTGGCCAGATTGAGCAGGAGAGGCTGTGTACGTTGGAAGTTTTCGTAGGCTAAACAAGTTCAGAGCCCAAGTGTTTGTGGTTCGTTTGAGAGGTTACCAGTGGGAGATGAGGACCAGCAAGAGCTTTCAGGGCTGGCACCTTTAGTGTAGGAGCAATCGCTGGACGTTCGCAATTTCGGTGTTGAGCTCTGGCCAGATTGAGCAGGAGAGGCTGTGTACGTTGGAAGTTTTAGTAGGCTAAACAAGTTCAGAGCCCAAGTGTTTGTGGTTCGTTTGAGAGGTTACCAGTGGGAGATGAGGACCAGCAAGAGCTTTCAGGGCTGGCACCTTTAGTGTAGGAGCAATCGCTGGACGTTCGCAATTTCGGTGTTGAGCTCTGGCCAGATTGAGCAGGAGAGGCTGTGTACGTTGGAAGTTTTAGTAGGCTAAACAAGTTCAGAGCCCAAGTGTTTGTGGTTCGTTTGAGAGGTTACCAGTGGGAGATGAGGACCAGCAAGAGCTTTCAGGGCTGGCACCTTTAGTGCAGGAGCAATCGCCGGACGTTCGCAATTTCGGTGTTGAGCTCTGGCCAGATTGAGCAGGAGAGGCTGTGTACGTTGGAAGTTTTAGTAGGCTAAACAAGTTCAGAGCCCAAGTGTTTGTGGTTCGTTTGAGAGGTTACCAGTGGGAGATGAGGACCAGCAAGATCTTTCAGGGCTGGCACCTTTAGTGTAGGAGCAATCGCCGGACGTTCGCAATTTCGGTGTTGAATTTTGGCCAGATTGAGCAGGAGAGGCTGTGTACGTTGGAAGTTTTAGTAGGCTAAACAAGTTCAGAGCCCAAGTGTTTGTGGTTCGTTTGAGAGGTTACCAGTGGGAGATGAGGACCAGCAAGAGCTTTCAGGGCTGGCACCTTTAGTGTAGGAGCAATCGCCTGACGTTCACAATTTCGGTGTTGAGCTCTGGCCAGATTGAGCAGGAGAGGCTGTGTACGTTGGAAGTTTTAGTAGGCTAAACAAGTTCTGAGCCCAAGTGTTTGTGGTTCGTTTGAGAGGTTAGCAGTGGGAGATGAGGACCAGCAAGAGCTTTCAGGGCTGGCACCTTTAGTGTAGGAGCAATCGCCGGACGTTCGCATTTTCGGTGTTGAGCTCTGGCTAGATTGAGCAGGAGAGGCTGTGTACGTTGGAAGTTTTCGTAGGCTAAACAAGTTCAGAGCCCAAGTGTTTGTGGTTCGTTTGAGAGGTTACCAGTGGGAGATGAGGAGCAGCAAGAGCTTTCAGGGCTGGCACCTTTAGTGTAGGAGCAATCACCGGATGTTCGCAATTTCGGTGTTGAATTTCGGGCAGATTGAGCAGGAGAGGCTGTGTACGTTGGAAGTTTTAGTAGGCTAAACAAGTTCAGAGCCCAAGTGTTTGTGGTTCGTTTGAGAGGTTACCAGTGGGAGATGAGGACCAGCAAGATCTTTCAGGGCTGGCACCTTTAGTGTAGGAGCAATCACTGGACGTTCGCAATTTCGGTGTTGAATTTTGGCCAGATTGAGCAGGAGAGGCTGTGTACGTTGGAAGTTTTCGTAGGCTAAACAAGTTCAGAGCCCAAGTGTTTGTGGTTCGTTTGAGAGGTTACCAGTGGGAGATGAGGACCAGCAAGAGCTTTCAGGGCTGGCACCTTTAGTGTAGGAGCAATCGCCGGACGTTCACAATTTCGGTGTTGAGCTCTGGCCAGATTGAGCAGGAGAGGCTGTGTATGTTGGAAGTTTTAGTAGGCTAAACAAGTTCAGAGCCCAAGTGTTTGTGGTTCGTTTGAGAGGTTACCAGTGGGAGATGAGGACCAGCAAGAGCTTTCAGGGCTGGCACCTTTAGTGTAGGAGCAATCGCCGGACGTTCGCAATTTCGGTGTTGAATTTCGGGCAGATTGAGCAGGAGAGGCTGTGTACGTTGGAAGTTTTAGTAGGCTAAACAAGTTCAGAGCCCAAGTGTTTGTGGTTCGTTTGAGAGGTTACCAGTGGGATATGAGGACCAGCAAGAGCTTTCAGGGCTGGCACCTTTAGTGCAGGAGCAATCGCCGGACGTTCGCATTTTCGGTGTTGAGCTCTGGCCAGATTGAGCAGGAGAGGCTATG
Source organism: Gavia stellata (assembly GCF_030936135.1). Lineage (NCBI taxonomy): Eukaryota > Metazoa > Chordata > Aves > Gaviiformes > Gaviidae > Gavia > Gavia stellata. The sequence goes on along the minus strand of NW_026776363.1, from coordinate 113,086 downwards.
TACGTTGGAAGTTTTAGTAGGCTAAACAAGTTCAGAGCCCAAGTGTTTGTGGTTCGTTTGAGAGGTTACCAGTGGGAGATGAGGACCAGCAAGAGCTTTCAGGGCTGGCACCTTTAGTGTAGGAGCAATCGCTGGACGTTCGCAATTTCGGTGTTGAGCTCTGGCTAGATTGAGCAGGAGAGGCTGTGTACGTTGGAAGTTTTAGTAGGCTAAACAAGTTCAGAGCCCAAGTGTTTGTGGTTCGTTTGAGAGGTTACCAGTGGGAGATGAGGAGCAGCAAGAGCTTTCAGGGCTGGCACCTTTAGTGTAGGAGCAATCGCTGGACGTTCGCTATTTCGGTGTTGAGCTCTGGCCAGATTGAGCAGGAGAGGCTGTGTACGTTGGAAGTTTTCGTAGGCTAAACAAGTTCAGAGCCCAAGTGTTTGTGGTTCGTTTGAGAGGTTACCAGTGGGAGATGAGGACCAGCAAGAGCTTTCAGGGCTGGCACCTTTAGTGTAGGAGCAATCGCCGGACGTTCGCAATTTCGGTGTTGAATTTCGGGCAGATTGAGCAGGAGAGGCTGTGTACGTTGGAAGTTTTCGTAGGCGAAACAAGTTCAGAGCCCAAGTGTTTGTGGTTCGTTTGAGAGGTTACCAGTGGGAGATGAGGACCAGCAAGATCTTTCAGGGCTGGCACCTTTAGTGTAGGAGCAATCGCCGGACGTTCGCAATTTCGGTGTTGAATTTTGGCCAGATTGAGCAGGAGAGGCTGTGTACGTTGGAAGTTTTAGTAGGCTAAACAAGTTCAGAGCCCAAGTGTTTGTGGTTCGTTTGAGAGGTTACCAGTGGGAGATGAGGACCAGCAAGAGCTTTCAGGGCTGGCACCTTTAGTGTAGGAGCAATCGCCTGACGTTCACAATTTCGGTGTTGAGCTCTGGCCAGATTGAGCAGGAGAGGCTGTGTACGTTGGAAGTTTTAGTAGGCTAAACAAGTTCTGAGCCCAAGTGTTTGTGGTTCGTTTGAGAGGTTACCAGTGGGAGATGAGGACCAGCAAGAGCTTTCAGGGCTGGCACCTTTAGTGTAGGAGCAATCGCCGGACGTTCGCATTTTCGGTGTTGAGCTCTGGCTAGATTGAGCAGGAGAGGCTGTGTACGTTGGAAGTTTTCGTAGGCTAAACAAGTTCAGAGCCCAAGTGTTTGTGGTTCGTTTGAGAGGTTACCAGTGGGAGATGAGGACCAGCAAGAGCTTTCAGGGCTGGCACCTTTAGTGTAGGAGCAATCACCGGATGTTCGCAATTTCGGTGTTGAATTTCGGGCAGATTGAGCAGGAGAGGCTGTGTACGTTGGAAGTTTTAGTAGGCTAAACAAGTTCAGAGCCCAAGTGTTTGTGGTTCGTTTGAGAGGTTACCAGTGGGAGATGAGGACCAGCAAGATCTTTCAGGGCTTGCACCTTTAGTGTAGGAGCAATCGCCGGACGTTCGCAATTTCGGTGTTGAATTTTGGCCAGATTGAGCAGGAGAGGCTGTGTACGTTGGAAGTTTTCGTAGGCTAAACAAGTTCAGAGCCCAAGTGTTTGTGGTTCGTTTGAGAGGTTACCAGTGGGAGATGAGGACCAGCAAGAGCTTTCAGGGCTGGCACCTTTAGTGTAGGAGCAATCGCCGGACGTTCACAATTTCGGTGTTGAGCTCTGGCCAGATTGAGCAGGAGAGGCTGTGTACGTTGGAAGTTTTAGTAGGCTAAACAAGTTCAGAGCCCAAGTGTTTGTGGTTCGTTTGAGAGGTTACCAGTGGGAGATGAGGACCAGCAAGAGCTTTCAGGGCTGGCACCTTTAGTGTAGGAGCAATCGCCGGACGTTCGCAATTTCGGTGTTGAATTTCGGGCAGATTGAGCAGGAGAGGCTGTGTACGTTGGAAGTTTTAGTAGGCTAAACAAGTTCAGAGCCCAAGTGTTTGTGGTTCGTTTGAGAGGTTACCAGTGGGAGATGAGGACCAGCAAGAGCTTTCAGGGCTGGCACCTTTAGTGTAGGAGCAATCGCCGGACGTTCGCATTTTCGGTGTTGAGCTCTGGCCAGATTGAGCAGGAGAGGCTGTGTACGTTGGAAGTTTTAGTAGGCTAAACAAGTTCAGAGCCCAAGTGTTTGTGGTTCGTTTGAGAGGTTACCAGTGGGAGATGAGGACCAGCAAGAGCTTTCAGGGCTGGCACCTTTAGTGCAGGAGCAATCGCCGGACGTTCGCAATTTCGGTGTTGAGCTCTGGCCAGATTGAGCAGGAGAGGCTGTGTACGTTGGAAGTTTTCGTAGGCTAAACAAGTTCAGAGCCCAAGTGTTTGTGGTTCGTTTGAGAGGTTACCAGTGGGAGATGAGGACCAGCAAGAGCTTTCAGGGCTGGCACCTTTAGTGTAGGAGCAATCGCCGGACGTTCGCAATTTCGGTGTTGAGCTCTGGCCAGATTGAGCAGGAGAGGCTGTGTACGTTGGAAGTTTTAGTAGCCTAAACAAGTTCTGAGCCCAAGTGTTTGTGGTTCGTTTGAGAGGTTACCAGTGGGAGATGAGGACCAGCAAGAGCTTTCAGGGCTGGCACCTTTAGTGTAGGAGCAATCGCCGGACGTTCGCATTTTCGGTGTTGAGCTCTGGCCAGATTGAGCAAGAGAGGCTGTGTACGTTGGAAGTTTTCGTAGGCTAAACAAGTTCAGAGCCCAAGTGTTTGTGGTTCGTTTGAGAGGTTACCAGTGGGAGATGAGGAGCAGCAAGAGCTTTCAGGGCTGGCACCTTTAGTGCAGGAGCAATCGCTGGACGTTCGCAATTTCGGTGTTGAGCTCTGGCCAGATTGAGCAGGAGAGGCTGTGTACGTTGGAAGTTTTAGTAGGCTAAACAAGTTCAGAGCCCAAGTGTTTGTGGTTCGTTTGAGAGGTTACCAGTGGGAGATGAGGACCAGCAAGAGCTTTCAGGGCTGGCACCTTTAGTGTAGGAGCAATCGCCGGACGTTCACAATTTCGGTGTTGAGCTCTGGCCAGATTGAGCAGGAGAGGCTGTGTACGTTGGAAGTTTTAGTAGGCTAAACAAGTTCAGAGCCCAAGTGTTTGTGGTTCGTTTGAGAGGTTACCAGTGGGAGATGAGGACCAGCAAGAGCTTTCAGGGCTGGCACCTTTAGTGTAGGAGCAATCGCCGGACGTTCAAAATTTCGGTGTTGAGCTCTGGCCAGATTGAGCAGGAGAGGCTGTGTATGTTGGAAGTTTTAGTAGGCTAAACAAGTTCTGAGCCCAAGTGTTTGTGGTTCGTTTGAGAGGTTACCAGTGGGAGATGAGGACCAGCAAGAGCTTTCAGGGCTGGCACCTTTAGTGTAGGAGCAATCGCCGGACGTTCAAAATTTCGGTGTTGAGCTCTGGCCAGATTGAGCAGGAGAGGCTGTGTATGTTGGAAGTTTTAGTAGGCTAAACAAGTTCTGAGCCCAAGTGTTTGTGGTTCGTTTGAGAGGTTACCAGTGGGAGATGAGGACCAGCAAGAGCTTTCAGGGCTGGCACCTTTAGTGTAGGAGCAATCGCTGGACGTTCGCAATTTCGGTGTTGAGCTCTGGCCAGATTGAGCAGGAGAGGCTGTGTACGTTGGAAGTTTTAGTAGGCTAAACAAGTTCAGAGCCCAAGTGTTTGTGGTTCGTTTGAGAGGTTACCAGTGGGAGATGAGGACCAGCAAGAGCTTTCAGGGCTGACACCTTTAGTGTAGGAGCAATCGCCGGACGTTCGCAATTTCGGTGTTGAGCTCTGGCCAGATTGAGCAGGAGAGGCTGTGTACGTTGGAAGTTTTCGTAGGCTAAACAAGTTCAGAGCCCAAGTGTTTGTGGTTCGTTTGAGAGGTTACCAGTGGGAGATGAGGACCAGCAAGAGCTTTCAGGGCTGGCACCTTTAGTGTAGGAGCAATTGCTGGACGTTCGCAATTTCGGTGTTGAGCTCTGGCCAGATTGAGCAGGAGAGGCTGTGTACGTTGGAAGTTTTAGTAGGCTAAACAAGTTCAGAGCCCAAGTGTTTGTGGTTCGTTTGAGAGGTTACCAGTGGGAGATGAGGACCAGCAAGAGCTTTCAGGGCAGGCACCTTTAGTGTAGGAGCAATCGCCGGACGTTCGCAATTTCGGTGTTGAATTTTGGCCAGATTGAGCAGGAGAGGCTGTGTACGTTGGAAGTTTTAGTAGGCTAAACAAGTTCAGAGCCCAAGTGTTTGTGGTTCGTTTGAGAGGTTACCAGTGGGAGATGAGGACCAGCAAGAGCTTTCAGGGCTGGCACCTTTAGTGTAGGAGCAATCGCTGGACGTTCGCAATTTCGGTGTTGAGCTCTGGCCAGATTGAGCAGGAGAGGCTGTGTACGTTGGAAGTTTTAGTAGGCTAAACAAGTTCAGAGCCCAAGTGTTTGTGGTTCGTTTGAGAGGTTACCAGTGGGAGATGAGGACCAGCAAGAGCTTTCAGGGCTGGCACCTTTAGTGTAGGAGCAATCGCTGGACGTTCGCAATTTCGGTGTTGAGCTCTGGCCAGATTGAGCAGGAGAGGCTGTGTACGTTGGAAGTTTTAGTAGGCTAAACAAGTTCAGAGCCCAAGTGTTTGTGGTTCGTTTGAGAGGTTACCAGTGGGAGATGAGGACCAGCAAGAGCTTTCAGGGCTGGCACCTTTAGTGTAGGAGCAATCGCTGGACGTTCACAATTTCGGTGTTGAGCTCTGGCCAGATTGAGCAGGAGAGGCTGTGTACGTTGGAAGTTTTCGTAGGCGAAACAAGTTCAGAGCCCAAGTGTTTGTGGTTCGTTTGAGAGGTTACCAGTGGGAGATGAGGACCAGCAAGAGCTTTCAGGGCTGGCACCTTTAGTGTAGGAGCAATCGCTGGACGTTCGCAATTTCGGTGTTGAGCTCTGGCCAGATTGAGCAGGAGAGGCTGTGTACGTTGGAAGTTTTAGTAGGCTAAACAAGTTCAGAGCCCAAGTGTTTGTGGTTCGTTTGAGAGGTTACCAGTGGGAGATGAGGACCAGCAAGAGCTTTCAGGGCTGACACCTTTAGTGTAGGAGCAATCGCCGGACGTTCGCAATTTCGGTGTTGAGCTCTGGCCAGATTGAGCAGGAGAGGCTGTGTACGTTGGAAGTTTTCGTAGGCTAAACAAGTTCAGAGCCCAAGTGTTTGTGGTTCGTTTGAGAGGTTACCAGTGGGAGATGAGGACCAGCAAGAGCTTTCAGGGCTGGCACCTTTAGTGTAGGAGCAATTGCTGGACGTTCGCAATTTCGGTGTTGAGCTCTGGCCAGATTGAGCAGGAGAGGCTGTGTACGTTGGAAGTTTTAGTAGGCTAAACAAGTTCAGAGCCCAAGTGTTTGTGGTTCGTTTGAGAGGTTACCAGTGGGAGATGAGGACCAGCAAGAGCTTTCAGGGCAGGCACCTTTAGTGTAGGAGCAATCGCCGGACGTTCGCAATTTCGGTGTTGAATTTTGGCCAGATTGAGCAGGAGAGGCTGTGTACGTTGGAAGTTTTAGTAGGCTAAACAAGTTCAGAGCCCAAGTGTTTGTGGTTCGTTTGAGAGGTTACCAGTGGGAGATGAGGACCAGCAAGAGCTTTCAGGGCTGGCACCTTTAGTGTAGGAGCAATCGCTGGACGTTCGCAATTTCGGTGTTGAGCTCTGGCCAGATTGAGCAGGAGAGGCTGTGTACGTTGGAAGTTTTCGTAGGCTAAACAAGTTCAGAGCCCAAGTGTTTGTGGTTCGTTTGAGAGGTTACCAGTGGGAGATGAGGACCAGCAAGAGCTTTCAGGGCTGGCACCTTTAGTGTAGGAGCAATCGCTGGACGTTCGCAATTTCGGTGTTGAGCTCTGGCCAGATTGAGCAGGAGAGGCTGTGTACGTTGGAAGTTTTAGTAGGCTAAACAAGTTCAGAGCCCAAGTGTTTGTGGTTCGTTTGAGAGGTTACCAGTGGGAGATGAGGACCAGCAAGAGCTTTCAGGGCTGGCACCTTTAGTGTAGGAGCAATCGCTGGACGTTCGCAATTTCGGTGTTGAGCTCTGGCCAGATTGAGCAGGAGAGGCTGTGTACGTTGGAAGTTTTAGTAGGCTAAACAAGTTCAGAGCCCAAGTGTTTGTGGTTCGTTTGAGAGGTTACCAGTGGGAGATGAGGACCAGCAAGAGCTTTCAGGGCTGGCACCTTTAGTGCAGGAGCAATCGCCGGACGTTCGCAATTTCGGTGTTGAGCTCTGGCCAGATTGAGCAGGAGAGGCTGTGTACGTTGGAAGTTTTAGTAGGCTAAACAAGTTCAGAGCCCAAGTGTTTGTGGTTCGTTTGAGAGGTTACCAGTGGGAGATGAGGACCAGCAAGATCTTTCAGGGCTGGCACCTTTAGTGTAGGAGCAATCGCCGGACGTTCGCAATTTCGGTGTTGAATTTTGGCCAGATTGAGCAGGAGAGGCTGTGTACGTTGGAAGTTTTAGTAGGCTAAACAAGTTCAGAGCCAAGTGTTTGTGGTTCGTTTGAGAGGTTACCAGTGGGAGATGAGGACCAGCAAGAGCTTTCAGGGCTGGCACCTTTAGTGTAGGAGCAATCGCCTGACGTTCACAATTTCGGTGTTGAGCTCTGGCCAGATTGAGCAGGAGAGGCTGTGTACGTTGGAAGTTTTAGTAGGCTAAACAAGTTCTGAGCCCAAGTGTTTGTGGTTCGTTTGAGAGGTTAGCAGTGGGAGATGAGGACCAGCAAGAGCTTTCAGGGCTGGCACCTTTAGTGTAGGAGCAATCGCCGGACGTTCGCATTTTCGGTGTTGAGCTCTGGCTAGATTGAGCAGGAGAGGCTGTGTACGTTGGAAGTTTTCGTAGGCTAAACAAGTTCAGAGCCCAAGTGTTTGTGGTTCGTTTGAGAGGTTACCAGTGGGAGATGAGGAGCAGCAAGAGCTTTCAGGGCTGGCACCTTTAGTGTAGGAGCAATCACCGGATGTTCGCAATTTCGGTGTTGAATTTCGGGCAGATTGAGCAGGAGAGGCTGTGTACGTTGGAAGTTTTAGTAGGCTAAACAAGTTCAGAGCCCAAGTGTTTGTGGTTCGTTTGAGAGGTTACCAGTGGGAGATGAGGACCAGCAAGATCTTTCAGGGCTGGCACCTTTAGTGTAGGAGCAATCACTGGACGTTCGCAATTTCGGTGTTGAATTTTGGCCAGATTGAGCAGGAGAGGCTGTGTACGTTGGAAGTTTTCGTAGGCTAAACAAGTTCAGAGCCCAAGTGTTTGTGGTTCGTTTGAGAGGTTACCAGTGGGAGATGAGGACCAGCAAGAGCTTTCAGGGCTGGCACCTTTAGTGTAGGAGCAATCGCCGGACGTTCACAATTTCGGTGTTGAGCTCTGGCCAGATTGAGCAGGAGAGGCTGTGTATGTTGGAAGTTTTAGTAGGCTAAACAAGTTCAGAGCCCAAGTGTTTGTGGTTCGTTTGAGAGGTTACCAGTGGGAGATGAGGACCAGCAAGAGCTTTCAGGGCTGGCACCTTTAGTGTAGGAGCAATCGCCGGACGTTCGCAATTTCGGTGTTGAATTTCGGGCAGATTGAGCAGGAGAGGCTGTGTACGTTGGAAGTTTTAGTAGGCTAAACAAGTTCAGAGCCCAAGTGTTTGTGGTTCGTTTGAGAGGTTACCAGTGGGATATGAGGACCAGCAAGAGCTTTCAGGGCTGGCACCTTTAGTGCAGGAGCAATCGCCGGACGTTCGCATTTTCGGTGTTGAGCTCTGGCCAGATTGAGCAGGAGAGGCTATGTACGTTGGAAGTTTTAGTAGGCTAAACAAGTTCAGAGCCCAAGTGTTTGTGGTTCGTTTGAGAGGTTACCAGTGGGAGATGAGGACCAGCAAGAGCTTTCAGGGCTGGCACCTTTAGTGTAGGAGCAATCGCTGGACGTTCGCAATTTCGGTGTTGAGCTCTGGCTAGATTGAGCAGGAGAGGCTGTGTACGTTGGAAGTTTTAGTAGGCTAAACAAGTTCAGAGCCCAAGTGTTTGTGGTTCGTTTGAGAGGTTACCAGTGGGAGATGAGGAGCAGCAAGAGCTTTCAGGGCTGGCACCTTTAGTGTAGGAGCAATCGCTGGACGTTCGCTATTTCGGTGTTGAGCTCTGGCCAGATTGAGCAGGAGAGGCTGTGTACGTTGGAAGTTTTCGTAGGCTAAACAAGTTCAGAGCCCAAGTGTTTGTGGTTCGTTTGAGAGGTTACCAGTGGGAGATGAGGACCAGCAAGAGCTTTCAGGGCTGGCACCTTTAGTGTAGGAGCAATCGCCGGACGTTCGCAATTTCGGTGTTGAATTTCGGGCAGATTGAGCAGGAGAGGCTGTGTACGTTGGAAGTTTTCGTAGGCGAAACAAGTTCAGAGCCCAAGTGTTTGTGGTTCGTTTGAGAGGTTACCAGTGGGAGATGAGGACCAGCAAGAGCTTTCAGGGCTGGCACCTTTAGTGTAGGAGCAATCGCCGGACGTTCGCATTTTCGGTGTTGAGCTCTGGCCAGATTGAGCAGGAGAGGCTGAGTACGTTGGAAGTTTTAGTAGGCTAAACAAGTTCAGAGCCCAAGTGTTTGTGGTTCGTTTGAGAGGTTACCAGTGGGAGATGAGGACCAGCAAGAGCTTTCAGGGCTGGCACCTTTAGTGCAGGAGCAATCGCCGGACGTTCGCAATTTCGGTGTTGAGCTCTGGCCAGATTGAGCAGGAGAGGCTGTGTACGTTGGAAGTTTTCGTAGGCTAAACAAGTTCAGAGCCCAAGTGTTTGTGGTTCGTTTGAGAGGTTACCAGTGGGAGATGAGGACCAGCAAGAGCTTTCAGGGCTGGCACCTTTAGTGTAGGAGCAATCGCCGGACGTTCGCAATTTCGGTGTTGAGCTCTGGCCAGATTGAGCAGGAGAGGCTGTGTACGTTGGACGTTTTAGTAGCCTAAACAAGTTCTGAGCCCAAGTGTTTGTGGTTCGTTTGAGAGGTTACCAGTGGGAGATGAGGACCAGCAAGAGCTTTCAGGGCTGGCACCTTTAGTGTAGGAGCAATCGCCGGACGTTCGCATTTTCGGTGTTGAGCTCTGGCCAGATTGAGCAGGAGAGGCTGTGTACGTTGGAAGTTTTCGTAGGCTAAACAAGTTCAGAGCCCAAGTGTTTGTGGTTCGTTTGAGAGGTTACCAGTGGGAGATGAGGAGCAGCAAGAGCTTTCAGGGCTGGCACCTTTAGTGTAGGAGCAATCGCCGGACGTTCAAAATTTCGGTGTTGAGCTCTGGCCAGATTGAGCAGGAGAGGCTGTGTATGTTGGAAGTTTTAGTAGGCTAAACAAGTTCTGAGCCCAAGTGTTTGTGGTTCGTTTGAGAGGTTACCAGTGGGAGATGAGGACCAGCAAGAGCTTTCAGGGCTGGCACCTTTAGTGTAGGAGCAATCGCTGGACATTCGGAATTTCGGTGTTGAGCTCTGGCTAGATTGAGCAGGAGAGGCTGTGTACGTTGGAAGTTTTAGTAGGCGAAACAAGTTCAGAGCCCAAGTGTTTGTGGTTCGTTTGAGAGGTTACCAGTGGGAGATGAGGACCAGCAAGAGCTTTCAGGGCTGGCACCTTTAGTGTAGGAGCAATCGCTGGACGTTCGCAATTTCGGTGTTGAGCTCTGGCCAGATTGAGCAGGAGAGGCTGTGTACGTTGGAAGTTTTAGTAGGCTAAACAAGTTCAGAGCCCAAGTGTTTGTGGTTCGTTTGAGAGGTTACCAGTGGGAGATGAGGACCAGCAAGAGCTTTCAGGGCTGGCACCTTTAGTGTAGGAGCAATCGCCGGACGTTCGCAATTTCGGTGTTGAGCTCTGGCCAGATTGAGCAGGAGAGGCTGTGTACGTTGGAAGTTTTCGTAGGCTAAACAAGTTCAGAGCCCAAGTGTTTGTGGTTCGTTTGAGAGGTTACCAGTGGGAGATGAGGACCAGCAAGAGCTTTCAGGGCTGGCACCTTTAGTGTAGGAGCAATTGCTGGACGTTCGCAATTTCGGTGTTGAGCTCTGGCCAGATTGAGCAGGAGAGGCTGTGTACGTTGGAAGTTTTAGTAGGCTAAACAAGTTCAGAGCCCAAGTGTTTGTGGTTCGTTTGAGAGGTTACCAGTGGGAGATGAGGACCAGCAAGAGCTTTCAGGGCAGGCACCTTTAGTGTAGGAGCAATCGCCGGACGTTCGCAATTTCGGTGTTGAATTTTGGCCAGATTGAGCAGGAGAGGCTGTGTACGTTGGAAGTTTTAGTAGGCTAAACAAGTTCAGAGCCCAAGTGTTTGTGGTTCGTTTGAGAGGTTACCAGTGGGAGATGAGGACCAGCAAGAGCTTTCAGGGCTGGCACCTTTAGTGTAGGAGCAATCGCTGGACGTTCGCAATTTCGGTGTTGAGCTCTGGCCAGATTGAGCAGGAGAGGCTGTGTACGTTGGAAGTTTTAGTAGGCTAAACAAGTTCAGAGCCCAAGTGTTTGTGGTTCGTTTGAGAGGTTACCAGTGGGAGATGAGGACCAGCAAGAGCTTTCAGGGCTGGCACCTTTAGTGTAGGAGCAATCGCTGGACGTTCGCAATTTCGGTGTTGAGCTCTGGCCAGATTGAGCAGGAGAGGCTGTGTACGTTGGAAGTTTTAGTAGGCTAAACAAGTTCAGAGCCCAAGTGTTTGTGGTTCGTTTGAGAGGTTACCAGTGGGAGATGAGGACCAGCAAGAGCTTTCAGGGCTGGCACCTTTAGTGTAGGAGCAATCGCTGGACGTTCACAATTTCGGTGTTGAGCTCTGGCCAGATTGAGCAGGAGAGGCTGTGTACGTTGGAAGTTTTCGTAGGCGAAACAAGTTCAGAGCCCAAGTGTTTGTGGTTCGTTTGAGAGGTTACCAGTGGGAGATGAGGACCAGCAAGAGCTTTCAGGGCTGGCACCTTTAGTGTAGGAGCAATCGCTGGACGTTCGCAATTTCGGTGTTGAGCTCTGGCCAGATTGAGCAGGAGAGGCTGTGTACGTTGGAAGTTTTAGTAGGCTAAACAAGTTCAGAGCCCAAGTGTTTGTGGTTCGTTTGAGAGGTTACCAGTGGGAGATGAGGACCAGCAAGAGCTTTCAGGGCTGACACCTTTAGTGTAGGAGCAATCGCCGGACGTTCGCAATTTCGGTGTTGAGCTCTGGCCAGATTGAGCAGGAGAGGCTGTGTACGTTGGAAGTTTTCGTAGGCTAAACAAGTTCAGAGCCCAAGTGTTTGTGGTTCGTTTGAGAGGTTACCAGTGGGAGATGAGGACCAGCAAGAGCTTTCAGGGCTGGCACCTTTAGTGTAGGAGCAATTGCTGGACGTTCGCAATTTCGGTGTTGAGCTCTGGCCAGATTGAGCAGGAGAGGCTGTGTACGTTGGAAGTTTTAGTAGGCTAAACAAGTTCAGAGCCCAAGTGTTTGTGGTTCGTTTGAGAGGTTACCAGTGGGAGATGAGGACCAGCAAGAGCTTTCAGGGCAGGCACCTTTAGTGTAGGAGCAATCGCCGGACGTTCGCAATTTCGGTGTTGATTTTGGCCAGATTGAGCAGGAGAGGCTGTGTACGTTGGAAGTTTTAGTAGGCTAAACAAGTTCAGAGCCCAAGTGTTTGTGGTTCGTTTGAGAGGTTACCAGTGGGAGATGAGGACCAGCAAGAGCTTTCAGGGCTGGCACCTTTAGTGTAGGAGCAATCGCTGGATGTTCGCAATTTCGGTGTTGAGCTCTGGCCAGATTGAGCAGGAGAGGCTGTGTACGTTGGAAGTTTTAGTAGGCTAAACAAGTTCAGAGCCCAAGTGTTTGTGGTTCGTTTGAGAGGTTACCAGTGGGAGATGAGGACCAGCAAGAGCTTTCAGGGCTGGCACCTTTAGTGTAGGAGCAATCGCTGGACGTTCGCAATTTCGGTGTTGAGCTCTGGCCAGATTGAGCAGGAGAGGCTGTGTACGTTGGAAGTTTTAGTAGGCTAAACAAGTTCAGAGCCCAAGTGTTTGTGGTTCGTTTGAGAGGTTACCAGTGGGAGATGAGGACCAGCAAGAGCTTTCAGGGCTGGCACCTTTAGTGTAGGAGCAATCGCTGGACGTTCGCAATTTCGGTGTTGAGCTCTGGCCAGATTGAGCAGGAGAGGCTGTGTATGTTGGAAGTTTTCGTAGGCTAAACAAGTTCAGAGCCCAAGTGTTTGTGGTTCGTTTGAGAGGTTACCAGTGGGAGATGAGGACCAGCAAGAGCTTTCAGGGCTGGCACCTTTAGTGTAGGAGCAATCGCTGGACGTTCGCAATTTCGGTGTTGAGCTCTGGCCAGATTGAGCAGGAGAGGCTGTGTACGTTGGAAGTTTTAGTAGGCTAAACAAGTTCAGAGCCCAAGTGTTTGTGGTTCGTTTGAGAGGTTAGCAGTGGGAGATGAGGACCAGCAAGAGCTTTCAGGGCTGGCACCTTTAGTGTAGGAGCAATCACTGGACGTTCGCAATTTCGGTGTTGAATTTGGCCAGATTGAGCAGGAGAGGCTGTGTACGTTGGAAGTTTTCGTAGGCTAAACAAGTTCAGAGCCCAAGTGTTTGTGGTTCGTTTGAGAGGTTACCAGTGGGAGATGAGGACCAGCAAGAGCTTTCAGGGCTGGCACCTTTAGTGTAGGAGCAATCGCTGGACGTTCGCAATTTCGGTGTTGAGCTCTGGCCAGATTGAGCAGGAGAGGCTGTGTACGTTGGAAGTTTTAGTAGGCTAAACAAGTTCAGAGCCCAAGTGTTTGTGGTTCGTTTGAGAGGTTACCAGTGGGAGATGAGGACCAGCAAGAGCTTTCAGGGCTGGCACCTTTAGTGTAGGAGCAATCGCTGGACGTTCGCAATTTCGGTGTTGAGCTCTGGCCAGATTGAGCAGGAGAGGCTGTGTACGTTGGAAGTTTTCGTAGGCTAAACAAGTTCAGAGCCCAAGTGTTTGTGGTTCGTTTGAGAGGTTACCAGTGGGAGATGAGGACCAGCAAGAGCTTTCAGGGCTGGCACCTTTAGTGTAGGAGCAATCGCCGGACATTCGCATTTTCGGTGTTGAGCTCTGGCCAGATTGAGCAGGAGAGGCTGTGTACGTTGGAAGTTTTAGTAGGCTAAACAAGTTCAGAGCCCAAGTGTTTGTGGTTCGTTTGAGAGGTTACCAGTGGGAGATGAGGACCAGCAAGAGCTTTCAGGGCTGGCACCTTTAGTGCAGGAGCAATCGCCGGACGTTCGCAATTTCGGTGTTGAGCTCTGGCCAGATTGAGCAGGAGAGGCTGTGTACGTTGGAAGTTTTCGTAGGCTAAACAAGTTCAGAGCCCAAGTGTTTGTGGTTCGTTTGAGAGGTTACCAGTGGGAGATGAGGACCAGCAAGAGCTTTCAGGGCTGGCACCTTTAGTGTAGGAGCAATCGCCGGACGTTCGCAATTTCGGTGTTGAATTTCGGGCAGATTGAGCAGGAGAGGCTGTGTACGTTGGAAGTTTTAGTAGGCTAAACAAGTTCAGAGCCCAAGTGTTTGTGGTTCGTTTGAGAGGTTACCAGTGGGATATGAGGACCAGCAAGAGCTTTCAGGGCTGGCACCTTTAGTGCAGGAGCAATCGCCGGACGTTCGCATTTTCGGTGTTGAGCTCTGGCCAGATTGAGCAGGAGAGGCTATGTACGTTGGAAGTTTTAGTAGGCTAAACAAGTTCAGAGCCCAAGTGTTTGTGGTTCGTTTGAGAGGTTACCAGTGGGAGATGAGGACCAGCAAGAGCTTTCAGGGCTGGCACCTTTAGTGTAGGAGCAATCGCTGGACGTTCGCAATTTCGGTTTTGAGCTCTGGCTAGATTGAGCAGGAGAGGCTGTGTACGTTGGAAGTTTTAGTAGGCTAAACAAGTTCAGAGCCCAAGTGTTTGTGGTTCGTTTGAGAGGTTACCAGTGGGAGATGAGGAGCAGCAAGAGCTTTCAGGGCTGGCACCTTTAGTGTAGGAGCAATCGCTGGACGTTCGCTATTTCGGTGTTGAGCTCTGGCCAGATTGAGCAGGAGAGGCTGTGTACGTTGGAAGTTTTCGTAGGCTAAACAAGTTCAGAGCCCAAGTGTTTGTGGTTCGTTTGAGAGGTTACCAGTGGGAGATGAGGACCAGCAAGAGCTTTCAGGGCTTGCACCTTTAGTGTAGGAGCAATCGCCGGACGTTCGCAATTTCGGTGTTGAATTCGGGCAGATTGAGCAGGAGAGGCTGTGTACGTTGGAAGTTTTAGTAGGCGAAAGAAGTTCAGAGCCCAAGTGTTTGTGGTTCGTTTGAGAGGTTACCAGTGGGAGATGAGGACCAGCAAGAGCTTTCAGGGCTGGCACCTTTAGTGTAGGAGCAATCGCCGGATGTTCGCATTTCGGTGTTGAGCTCTGGCCAGATTGAGCAGGAGAGGCTGTGTACGTTGGAAGTTTTAGTAGGCTAAACAAGTTCAGAGCCCAAGTGTTTGTGGTTCGTTTGAGAGGTTACCAGTGGGAGATGAGGACCAGCAAGAGCTTTCAGGGCTGGCACCTTTAGTGCAGGAGCAATCGCCGGACGTTCGCAATTTCGGTGTTGAGCTCTGGCCAGATTGAGCAGGAGAGGCTGTGTACGTTGGAAGTTTTCGTAGGCTAAACAAGTTCAGAGCCCAAGTGTTTGTGGTTCGTTTGAGAGGTTACCAGTGGGAGATGAGGACCAGCAAGAGCTTTCAGGGCTGGCACCTTTAGTGTAGGAGCAATCGCCGGACGTTCGCAATTTCGGTGTTGAGCTCTGGCCAGATTGAGCAGGAGAGGCTGTGTACGTTGGAAGTTTTAGTAGCCTAAACAAGTTCTGAGCCCAAGTGTTTGTGGTTCGTTTGAGAGGTTACCAGTGGGAGATGAGGACCAGCAAGAGCTTTCAGGGCTGGCACCTTTAGTGTAGGAGCAATCGCCGGACGTTCGCATTTTCGGTGTTGAGCTCTGGCCAGATTGAGCAGGAGAGGCTGTGTACGTTGGAAGTTTTCGTAGGCTAAACAAGTTCAGAGCCCAAGTGTTTGTGGTTCGTTTGAGAGGTTACCAGTGGGAGATGAGGAGCAGCAAGAGCTTTCAGGGCTGGCACCTTTAGTGCAGGAGCAATCGCTGGACGTTCGCAATTTCGGTGTTGAGCTCTGGCCAGATTGAGCAGGAGAGGCTGTGTACGTTGGAAGTTTTCGTAGGCTAAACAAGTTCAGAGCCCAAGTGTTTGTGGTTCGTTTGAGAGGTTACCAGTGGGAGATGAGGACCAGCAAGAGCTTTCAGGGCTGGCACCTTTAGTGTAGGAGCAATCGCCGGACGTTCAAATTTCGGTGTTGAGCTCTGGCCAGATTGAGCAGGAGAGGCTGTGTATGTTGGAAGTTTTAGTAGGCTAAACAAGTTCTGAGCCCAAGTGTTTGTGGTTCGTTTGAGTAGTGGGAGATGAGGACCAGCAAGAGCTTTCAGGGCTGGCACCTTTAGTGTAGGAGCAATCGCTGGACATTCGGAATTTCGGTGTTGAGCTCTGGCTAGATTGAGCAGGAGAGGCTGTGTACGTTGGAAGTTTTAGTAGGCGAAACAAGTTCAGAGCCCAAGTGTTTGTGGTTCGTTTGAGAGGTTACCAGTGGGAGATGAGGACCAGCAAGAGCTTTCAGGGCTGGCACCTTTAGTGTAGGAGCAATCGCTGGACGTTCGCAATTTCGGTGTTGAGCTCTGGGCCAGATTGAGCAGGAGAGGCTGTGTACGTTGGAAGTTTTTAGTAGGCTAAAACAAGTTTCAGAGCCCAAGTGTTTTGTGGTTCGTTTGAGAGGTTACCAGTGGGAGATGAGGACCAGCAAGAGCTTTCAGGGCTGGCACCTTTAGTGCAGGAAGCAATCGCCGGACGTTCGCAATTTCGGTGTTGAGCTCTGGCCAGATTGAGCAGGAGAGGCTGTGTACGTTGGAAGTTTTTCGTAGGCTAAACAAGTTCAGAGCCCAAGTGTTTGTGGTTCGTTTGAGAGGTTACCAGTGGGAGATGAGGACCAGCAAGAGCTTTCAGGGCTGGCACCTTTAGTGTAGGAGCAATCGCCGGACGTTCGCAATTTCGGTGTTGAGCTCTGGCCAGATTGAGCAGGAGAGGCTATGTACGTTGGAAAGTTTTAGTAGCCTAAACAAGTTCTGAGCCCAAGTGTTTGTGGTTCGTTTGAGAGGTTACCAGTGGGAGATGAGGACCAGCAAGAGCTTTCAGGGCTGGCACCTTTAGTGTAGGAGCAATCGCCGGACGTTCGCATTTTCGGTGTTGAGCTCTGGCCAGATTGAGCAGGAGAGGCTGTGTACGTTGGAAGTTTTTCGTAGGCTAAACAAGTTCAGAGCCCAAAGTGTTTGTGGTTCGTTTGAGAGGTTACCAGTGGGAGATGAGGAGCAGCAAGAGCTTTCAGGGCTGGCACCTTTAGTGCAGGAGCAATCGCTGGACGTTCGCAATTTTCGGTGTTGAGCTCTGGCCAGATTGAGCAGGAGAGGCTGTGTACGTTGGAAGTTTTTCGTAGGCTAAACAAGTTCAGAGCCCAAGTGTTTTGTGGTTCGTTTGAGAGGTTACCAGTGGGAGATGAGGACCAGCAAGAGCTTTCAGGGCTGGCACCTTTAGTGTAGGAGCAATCGCCGGACGTTCAAAATTTCGGTGTTGAGCTCTGGCCAGATTGAGCAGGAGAGGCTGTGTATGTTGGAAGTTTTTAGTAGGCTAAAACAAGTTTCTGAGCCCAAGTGTTTTTGTGGTTCGTTTGAGAGGTTTACCAGTGGGAGATGAGGACCCAGCAAGAGCTTTCAGGGCTGGCACCTTTAGTGTAGGAGCAATCGCTGGACATTCGGAATTTTCGGTGTTGAGCTCTGGCTAGATTGAGCAGGAGAGGCCTGTGTACGTTGGAAAGTTTTAGTAGGCGAAAACAAGTTCAGAGCCCAAGTGTTTTGTGGTTCGTTTGAGAGGTTACCAGTGGGAGATGAGGACCAGCAAGAGCTTTTCAGGGCTGACACCTTTAGTGTAGGAGCAATCGCCGGACGTTCGCAATTTCGGTGTTGAGCTCTGGCCAGATTGAGCAGGAGAGGCTGTGTACGTTGGAAGTTTTAGTAGGCTAAAACAAGTTCAGAGCCCAAGTGTTTTGTAGTTTCGTTTTGAGAGGTTACCAGTGGGAGATGAGGACCAGCAAGAGCTTTTCAGGGCTGGCACCTTTTAGTGCAGGAGCAATCGCCGGACGTTCGCAATTTCGGTGTTGAGCTCTGGCCAGATTGAGCAGGAGAGGCTGTGTACGTTGGAAGTTTTTCGTAGGCTAAACAAGTTCAGAGCCCAAGTGTTTGTGGTTCGTTTGAGAGGTTACCAGTGGGAGATGAGGACCAGCAAGAGCTTTTCAGGGCTGGCACCTTTAGTGTAGGAGCAATCGCCGGACGTTCGCAATTTCGGTGTTGAGCTCTGGCCAGATTGAGCAGGAGAGGCTGTGTACGTTGGAAGTTTTTAGTAGCCTAAACAAGTTCTGAGCCCAAGTGTTTGTGGTTCGTTTGAGAGGTTACCAGTGGGAGATGAGGACCAGCAAGAGCTTTCAGGGCTGGCACCTTTAGTGTAGGAGCAATCGCCGGACGTTCGCATTTTTCGGTGTTGAGCTCTGGCCAGATTGAGCAGGAGAGGCCTGTGTACGTTGGAAGTTTTCGTAGGCTAAACAAGTTCAGAGCCCAAGTGTTTGTGGTTCGTTTGAGAGGTTACCTGCTGTGTACGTTGGAAGTTTTCGTAGGCTAAACAAGTTCAGAGCCAAGTGTTTGTGGTTCGTTTGAGAGGTTACCAGTGGGAGATGAGGAGCAGCAAGAGCTTTCAGGGCTGGCACCTTTAGTGCAGGAGCAATCGCTGGACGTTCGCAATTTCGGTGTTGAGCTCTGGCCAGATTGAGCAGGAGAGGCTGTGTACGTTGGAAGTTTTCGTAGGCTAAACAAGTTCAGAGCCCAAGTGTTTGTGGTTCGTTTGAGAGGTTACCAGTGGGAGATGAGGACCAGCAAGAGCTTTCAGGGCTGGCACCTTTAGTGTAGGAGCAATCGCCGGACGTTCAAAATTTCGGTGTTGAGCTCTGGCCAGATTGAGCAGGAGAGGCTGTGTATGTTGGAAGTTTTAGTAGGCTAAACAAGTTCTGAGCCCAAGTGTTTGTGGTTCGTTTGAGAGGTTACCAGTGGGAGATGAGGACCAGCAAGAGCTTTCAGGGCTGGCACCTTTAGTGTAGGAGCAATCGCTGGACATTCGGAATTTCGGTGTTGAGCTCTGGCTAGATTGAGCAGGAGAGGCTGTGTACGTTGGAAGTTTTAGTAGGCGAAACAAGTTCAGAGCCCAAGTGTTTGTGGTTCGTTTGAGAGGTTACCAGTGGGAGATGAGGACCAGCAAGAGCTTTCAGGGCTGGCACCTTTAGTGTAGGAGCAATCGCTGGACGTTCGCAATTTCGGTGTTGAGCTCTGGCCAGATTGAGCAGGAGAGGCTGTGTACGTTGGAAGTTTTAGTAGGCTAAAGAAGTTCAGAGCCCAAGTGTTTGTGGTTCGTTTGAGAGGTTACCCAGTGGGAGATGAGGACCAGCAAGAGCTTTTCAGGGCTTGGCACCTTTAGTGTAGGAGCAATTGCTGGACGTTCGCAATTTCGGTGTTGAGCTCTGGCCAGATTGAGCAGGAGAGGCTGTGTACGTTGGAAGTTTAGTAGGCTAAACAAGTTCAGAGCCCAAGTGTTTGTGGTTCGTTTGAGAGGTTACCAGTGGGAGATGAGGACCAGCAAGAGCTTTCAGGGCAGGCACCTTTAGTGTAGAGCAATCGCCGGACGTTCGCAATTTCGGTGTTGAATTTTGGCCAGATTGAGCAGGAGAGGCTGTGTACGTTGGAAGTTTTAGTAGGCTAAACAAGTTCAGAGCCCAAGTGTTTGTGGTTCGTTGAGAGGTTACCAGTGGGAGATGAGGACAGCAAGAGCTTTCAGGGCTGGCACCTTTAGTGTAGGAGCAATCGCTGGACGTTCGCAATTTCGGTGTTGAGCTCTGGCCAGATTGAGCAGGAGAGGCTGTGTACGTTGGAAGTTTAGGTAGGCTAAACAAGTTCAGAGCCCAAGTGTTTGTGGTTCGTTTGAGAGGTTACCAGTGGGAGATGAGGACCAGCAAGAGCTTTCAGGGCTGGCACCTTTAGTGTAGGAGCAATCGCTGGACGTTCGCAATTTCGGTGTTGAGCTCTGGCCAGATTGAGCAGGAGAGGCTGTGTACGTTGGAAGTTTTAGTAGGCTAAACAAGTTCAGAGCCCAAGTGTTTGTGGTTCGTTTGAGAGGTTACCAGTGGGAGATGAGGACCAGCAAGAGCTTTCAGGGCTGGCACCTTTAGTGTAGGAGCAATCGCTGGACGTTCGCAATTTCGGTGTTGAGCTCTGGCCAGATTGAGCAGGAGAGGCTGTGTACGTTGGAAGTTTTCGTAGGCGAAACAAGTTCAGAGCCCAAGTGTTTGTGGTTCGTTTGAGAGGTTACCAGTGGGAGATGAGGACCAGCAAGAGCTTCAGGGCTGGCACCTTTTAGTGTAGGAGCAATCGCTGGACGTTCGCAATTTCGGTGTTGAGCTCTGGCCAGATTGAGCAGGAGAGGCTGTGTACGTTGGAAGTTTTTAGTAGGCTAAACAAGTTCAGAGCCCAAGTGTTTGTGGTTCGTTTGAGAGGTTACCAGTGGGAGATGAGGACCAGCAAGAGCTTTCAGGGCTGACAACCTTTAGTGTAGGAGCAATCGCCGGACGTTCGCAATTTCGGTGTTGAGCTCTGGCCAGATTGAGCAGGAGAGGCTGTGTACGTTGGAAGTTTTCGTAGGCTAAACAAGTTCAGAGCCCAAGTGTTTGTGGTTCGTTTGAGAGGTTTACCAGTGGGAGATGAGGACCAGCAAGAGCTTTCAGGGCTGGCACCTTTAGTGTAGGAGCAATTGCTGGACGTTCGCAATTTCGGTGTTGAGCTCTGGCCAGATTGAGCAGGAGAGGCTGTGTACGTTGGAAGTTTTAGTAGGCTAAACAAGTTCAGAGCCCAAGTGTTTGTGGTTCGTTTGAGAGGTTACCAGTGGGAGATGAGGACCAGCAAGAGCTTTCAGGGCAGGCACCTTTAGTGTAGGAGCAATCGCCGGACGTTCGGAATTTCGGTGTTGAGCTCTGGCCAGATTGAGCAGGAGAGGCTGTGTACGTGGAAGTTTTCGTAGGCTAAACAAGTTCAGAGCCCAAGTGTTTGTGGTTCGTTTGAGAGGTTACCAGTGGGAGATGAGGACCAGCAAGAGCTTTCAGGGCTGGCACCTTTAGTGTAGGAGCAATCGCTGGACGTTCGCAATTTCGGTGTTGAGCTCTGGCCAGATTGAGCAGGAGAGGCTGTGTACGTTGGAAGTTTTAGTAGGCTAAACAAGTTCAGAGCCCAAGTGTTTGTGGTTCGTTTGAGAGGTTACCAGTGGGAGATGAGGACCAGCAAGAGCTTTCAGGGCTGGCACCTTTAGTGTAGGAGCAATCGCTGGACGTTCGCAATTTCGGTGTTGAGCTCTGGCCAGATTGAGCAGGAGAGGCTGTGTACGTTGGAAGTTTTAGTAGGCTAAACAAGTTCAGAGCCCAAGTGTTTGTGGTTCGTTTGAGAGGTTACCAGTGGGAGATGAGGACCAGCAAGAGCTTTCAGGGCTGGCACCTTTAGTGTAGGAGCAATCGCTGGACGTTCACAATTTCGGTGTTGAGCTCTGGCCAGATTGAGCAGGAGAGGCTGTGTATGTTGGAAGTTTTCGTAGGCTAAACAAGTTCAGAGCCCAAGTGTTTGTGGTTCGTTTGAGAGTTACCAGTGGGAGATGAGGACCAGCAAGAGCTTTCAGGGCTGGCCCTTTAGTGTAGGAGCAATCGCTGGACGTTCGCAATTTCGGTGTTGAGCTCTGGCCAGATTGAGCAGGAGAGGCTGTGTACGTTGGAAGTTTTTAGTAGGCTAAACAAGTCAGAGCCCAAGTGTTTGTGGTTCGTTTGAGAGGTTACCAGATTGGGATGATGATGGACCAGCAAGAGCTTTCAGGGCTGGCACCTTTAGTGTAGGAGCAATCGCCGGACGTTCGCAATTTCGGTGTTGAGCTCTGGCCAGATTGAGCAGGAGAGGCTGTGTACGTTGGAAGTTTTAGTAGGCTAAAGAAGTTCAGAGCCCAAGTGTTTGTGGGTTCGTTTGAGAGGTTACCAGTGGGAGATGAGGACCAGCAAGAGCTTTCAGGGCTGGCACCTTAGTGTAGGAGCAATCGCTGGACGTTCGCAATTTCGGTGTTGAATTTTGGCCAGATTGAGCAGGGAGAGGCTGTGTACGTTGGAAGTTTTAGTAGGCAAACAAGTTCAGAGCCCAAGTGTTTGTGGTTCGTTTGAGAGGTTACCAGTGGGAGATGAGGAGCAGCAAGAGCTCTTTCAGGGCTGGCACCTTTAGTGTAGGAGCAATCGCTGGACGTTCGCAATTTCGGTGTTGAGCTCTGGCCAGATTGAGCAGGAGAGGGCTGTGTACGTTGGAAGTTTTCGTAGGCTAAACAAGTTCAGAGCCCAAGTGTTTGTGGTTCGTTTGAGAGGTTACCAGTGGGAGATGAGGACCAGCAAGAGCTTTCAGGGCTGGCACCTTTAGTGTAGGAGCAATCGCCGGACATTCGCATTTTCGGTGTTGAGCTCTGGCCAGATTGAGCAGGAGAGGCTGTGTACGTTGGAAGTTTTAGTAGGCTAAACAAGTTCAGAGCCCAAGTGTTTGTGGTTCGTTTGAGAGGTTACCAGTGGGAGATGAGGACCAGCAAGAGCTTTCAGGGCTGGCACCTTTAGTGCAGGAGCAATCGCTGGACGTTCGCAATTTTCGGTGTTGAGCTCTGGCCAGATTGAGCAGGAGAGGCTGTGTACGTTGGAAGTTTCGTAGGCTAAACAAGTTCAGAGCCCAAGTGTTTGTGGTTCGTTTGAGAGGTACCAGTGGGAGATGAGGAGCAGCAAGAGCTTTCAGGGCTGGCCCCTTAGTGCAGGAGCAATCGCTGGACGTTCGCAATTTCGGTGTTGAGCTCTGGCCAGATTGAGCAGAGAGGCTGTGTACGTTGGAAGTTTTAGTAGGCTAAACAAGTTCAGAGCCCAAGTGTTTGTGGTTCGTTGAGAGGTTACCAGTGGGAGATGAGGACCAGCAAGAGCTTCAGGGCTTGCACCTTTAGTGTAGGAGCAATCGCTGGACGTTCGCAATTTTCGGTGTTGAATTTCGGGCAGATTGAGCAGGAGAGGCTGTGTACGTTGGAAGTTTTCGTAGGCTAAACAAGTTCAGAGCCCAAGTGTTTGTGGTTCGTTTGAGAGGTTACCAGTGGGAGATGAGGACCAGCAAGAGCTTCAGGGCTGGCACCTTTAGTGTAGGAGCAATCGCCGGACGTTCGCAATTTCGGTGTTGAGCTCTGGCCAGATTGAGCAGGAGAGGCTGTGTATGTTGGAAGTTTTAGTAGGCTAAACAAGTTCAGAGCCCAAGTGTTTGTGGTTCGTTTGAGAGGTTACCAGTGGGAGATGAGGAGCAGCAAGAGCTTTCAGGGCTGGCACCTTTAGTGTAGGAGCAATCGCTGGACGTTCGCAATTTCGGTGTTGAGCTCTGGCCAGATTGAGCAGGAGAGGCTGTGTACGTTGGAAGTTTTAGTAGCCTAATCAAGTTCAGAGCCCAAGTGTTTGTGGTTCGTTTGAGAGGTTACCAGTGGAGATGAGGACCAGCAAGATCTTTCAGGGCTTGCACCTTTAGTGTAGGAGCAATCGCTGGACGTTCGCAATTTCGGTGTTGAATTTCGGGCAGATTGAGCAGGAGAGGCTGTGTACGTTGGAAGTTTTCGTAGGCTAAACAAGTTCAGAGCCCAAGTGTTTGTGGTTCGTTTGAGAGGTTACAGTGGGAGATGAGGACCAGCAAGAGCTTTCAGGGCTGGCACCTTTAGTGTAGGAGCAATCGCCGGACGTTCGCAATTTCGGTGTTGAGCTCTGGCAGATTGAGCAGGAGAGGCTGTGTATGTTGGAAGTTTTAGTAGGCTAAACAAGTTCAGAGCCCCAAGTGTTTGTGGTTCGTTTGAGAGGTTACCAGTGGGAGATGAGGAGCAGCAAGAGCTTTCAGGGCCTGGCACCTTTAGTGTAGGAGCAATCGCTGGACGTTCGCAATTTCGGTGTTGAGCTCTGGCCAGATTGAGCAGGAGAGGCTGTGTACGTTGGAAGTTTTAGTAGCCTAATCAAGTTCAGAGCCCAAGTGTTTGTGGTTCGTTTGAGAGGTTACCAGTGGGAGATGAGGACCAGCAAGAGCTTTCAGGGCTGGCACCTTTAGTGTAGGAGCAATCGCCGGACGTTCGCAATTTCGGTGTTGAGCTCTGGCCAGATTGAGCAGGAGAGGCTGTGTACGTTGGAAGTTTTAGTAGGCTAAACAGTCAGAGCCCAAGTGTTTGTGGTTCGTTTGAGAGGTTACCAGTGGGAGATGAGGACCAGCAAGAGCTTTCAGGGCTGGCACCATTAGTGTAGGAGCAATCGCTGGACGTTCGCAATTTCGGTGTTGAGCTCTGGCCAGATTGAGCAGGAGAGGACTGTGTACGTTGGAAGTTTTAGTAGGCTAAACAAGTTCAGAGGCCAAGTGTTTGTGGTTCGTTTGAGAGGTTACCAGTGGGAGATGAGGACCAGCAAGAGGCTTTCAGGGCTGGCACCTTTAGTGTAGGAGCAATCGCTGGACGTTCGCAATTTCGGTGTTGAGCTCTGGCTAGATTGAGCAGGAGAGGCTGTGTACGTTGGAAGTTTTAGTAGGCTAAACAAGTTCAGAGCCCAAGTGTTTGTGGTTCGTTGAGAGGTTACCAGTGGGAGATGAGGAGCAGCAAGAGCTTTCAGGGCTGGCACCTTTAGTGTAGGAGCAATCGCTGGACGTTCGCTATTTCGGTGTTGAGCTCTGGCAGATTGAGCAGGAGAGGCTGTGTACGTTGGAAGTTTTCGTAGGCTAAACAAGTTCAGAGCCCAAGTGTTTTGTGGTTCGTTTGAGAGGTTACCAGTGGGAGATGAGGACCAGCAAGAGCTTTCAGGGCTGGCACCTTTAGTGCAAGGAGCAATCGCCGGACGTTCGCAATTTCGGTGTTGAGCTCTGGCCAGATTGAGCAGGAGAGGCTGTGTACGTTGGAAGTTTTAGTAGGCTAAACAAGTTCAGAGCCCAAGTGTTTGTGGTTCGTTTGAGAGGTTACCAGTGGGAGATGAGGACCAGCAAGAGCTTTCAGGGCTGGCACCTTTAGTGCAGGAGCAATCGCTGGACGTTCGCAATTTCGGTGTTGAGCTCTGGCCAGATTGAGCAGGAGAGGCTGTGTACGTTGGAAGTTTTTCGTAGGCTAAACGAGTTCTGAGCCCAAGTGTTTGTGGTTCGTTTGAGAGGTTACCAGTGGGAGATGAGGACCAGCAAGAGCTTTCAGGGCTGGCACCTTTAGTGTAGGAGCAATCGCCGGACGTTCGCAATTTCGGTGTTGAGCTCTGGCCAGATTGAGCAGGAGAGGCTGTGTACGTTGGAAGTTTTAGTAGGCTAGACAAGTCTGAGCCCAAGTGTTTGTGGTTCGTTTGAGAGGTTACCAGTGGGAGATGAGGAGCAGCAAGAGCTTTCAGGGCTGGCACCTTTAGTGTAGGAGCAATCGCCGGACGTTCACAATTTCGGTGTTGAGCTCTGGCCAGATTGAGCAGGAGAGGCTGTGTACGTTGGAAGTTTTCGTAGGCTAAACAAGTTCAGAGCCCAAGTGTTTGTTGGTTCGTTTGAGAGGTTACCAGTGGGAGATGAGGACCAGCAAGAGCTTTCAGGGCTGGCACCTTTAGTGTAGGAGCAATCGCTGGACGTTCGGAATTTCGGTGTTGAGCTCTGGCCAGATTGAGCAGGAAGAGGCTGTGTACGTTGGAAGTTTTCGTAGGCTAAACAAGTTCAGAGCCCAAGTGTTGTGGTTCGTTTGAGAGGTTACCAGTGGGAGATGAGGAGCAGCAAGAGATTTCAGGGCTGACACCTTTAGTGCAGGAGCAATCGCTGGACGTTCGCAATTTCGGTGTTGAGCTCTGGCCAGATTGAGCAGGAGAGGCTGTGTACGTTGGAAGTTTTCGTAGGGCTAAACAAGTTCAGAGCCCAAGTGTTTGTGGTTCGTTTGAGAGGTTACCAGTGGGAGATGAGGACCAGCAAGAGCTTTCAGGGCTGGCACCTTTAGTGTAGGAGCAATCGCCGGACGTTCGCAAATTTCGGTGTTGAATTTCGGGCAGATGAGCAGGAGAGGCTGTGTACGTTGGAAGTTTTCGTAGGCTAAAGAAGTTCAGAGCCCAAGTGTTTGTGGTTCGTTTGAGAGGTTACCAGTGGGAGATGAGGACCAGCAAGAGCTTTCAGGCTGGCACCTTTAGTGTAGGAGCAATCGCCGGACGTTCGCAATTTCGGTGTTGAGCTCTGGCCAGATTGAGCAGGAGAGGCTGTGTACGTTGGAAGTTTTAGTAGGCTAAACAAGTTCTGAGCCCAAGTGTTTGTGGTTCGTTTGAGAGGTTACCAGTGGGAGATGAGGACCAGCAAGAGCTTTCAGGGCTGGACCCCTTTAGTGTAGGAGCAATCGCTGGACGTTCGCAATTTCGGTGTGAGCTCTGGCCAGATTGAGCAGGAGAGGCTGTGTACGTTGGAAGTTTTCGTAGGCTAAACAAGTTCAGAGCCCAAGTGTTTGTGGTTCGTTTGAGAGTTGAGGACCAGCAAGAGCTTTCAGGGCTGGCACCTTTAGTGCAGGAGCAATCGCCGGACGTTCGCAAATTTCGGTGTTTGAATTTTTTGCCAGATTGAGCAGGAGAGGCTGTGTACGTTGGAAGTTTTAGTAGCTAAACAAGTTCTGAGCCCAAGTGTTTGTGGTTCGTTTGAGAGGTTACCAGTGGGAGATGAGGACCAGCAAGAGCTTTCAGGGCTGGCACCTTTAGTGTAGGAGCAATCGCCGGACGTTCGCAATTTCGGTGTTGAGCTCTGGCCAGATTGAGCAGGAGAGGCTGTGTACGTTGGAAGTTTTAGTTAGGCTACACAAGTTTCTGAGCCCAAGTGTTTGTGGTTCGTTTGAGAGGTTACCAGTGGGAGATGAGGACCAGCAAGAGCTTTCAGGGCTGGCACCTTTAGTGTAGGAGCAATCGCCGGACGTTCGCATTTTTCGGTGTTGAGCTCTGGCCAGATTGAGCAGGAGAGGCTGTGTACGTTGGAAGTTTTCATAGGCTAAACAAGTTCAGAGCCCAAGTGTTTGTGGTTCGTTTGAGAGGTTACCAGTGGGAAGATGAGGAGCAGCAAGAGCTTTCAGGGCTGGCACCTTTAGTGCAGGAGCAATCGCTGGACGTTCGCAATTTCGGTGTTGAGCTCTGGCCAGATTGAGCAGGAGAGGCTGTGTACGTTGGAAGTTTTAGTAGGCTAAACAAGTTCAGAGCCCAAGTGTTTGTGGTTCGTTTGAGAGGTTACCCAGTGGGAGATGAGGACCAGCAAGAGCTTTCAGGGCTGGCACCTTTAGTGTAGGAGCAATCGCTGGACGTTCGCATTTTTCGGTGTTGAGCTCTGGCCAGATTGAGCAGGAGAGGCTGTGTACGTTGGAAGTTTTCGTAGGCTAAACAAGTTCAGAGCCCAAGTGTTTGTGGTTCGTTTGAGAGGTTACCAGTGGGAGATGAGGACCAGCAAGAGCTTTCAGGGCTGGCACCTTTAGTGTAGGAGCAATCGCCGGACGTTCGCAATTTCGGTGTTGAATTTCGGGCAGATTGAGCAGGAAGAGGCTGTGTACGTTGGAAGTTTTAGTAGGCTAAACAAGTTCAGAGCCCAAGTGTTTGTGGTTCGTTTGAGAGGTTACCAGTGGGAGATGAGGACCAGCAAGAGCTTTCAGGGCTGGCACCTTTAGTGTAGGAGCAATCGCTGGACGTTCGCAATTTCGGTGTTGAGCTCTGGCCAGATTGAGCAGGAGAGGCTGTGTACGTTGGAAGTTTTCGTAGGCTAAACAAGTTCAGAGCCCAAGTGTTTGTGGTTCGTTTGAGAGGTTACCAGTGGGAGATGAGGACCAGCAAGAGCTTTCAGGGCTGGCACCTTTAGTGTAGGAGCAATCGCCGGACGTTCGCATTTTCGGTGTTGAGCTCTGGCCAGATTGAGCAGGAGAGGCTGTGTACGTTGGAAGTTTTCGTAGGCTAAACAAGTTCAGAGCCCAAGTGTTTGTGGTTCGTTTGAGAGGTTACCAGTGGGAGATGAGGACCAGCAAGATCTTTCAGGGCTTGCACCTTTAGTGTAGGAGCAATCGCCGGACGTTCGCAATTTCGGTGTTGAATTTCGGGCAGATTGAGCAGGAGAGGCTGTGTACGTTGGAAGTTTTAGTAGGCTAAAGAAGTTCAGAGCCCAAGTGTTTGTGGTTCGTTTGAGAGGTTACCAGTGGGAGATGAGGACCAGCAAGAGCTTTCAGGGCTGGCACCTTTAGTGCAGGAGCAATCGCCGGACGTTCGCAATTTCGGTGTTGAGCTCTGGCCAGATTGAGCAGGAGAGGCTGTGTACGTTGGAAGTTTTCGTAGGCTAAACAAGTTCAGAGCCCAAGTGTTTGTGGTTCGTTTGAGAGGTTACCAGTGGAGATGAGGACCAGCAAGAGCTTTCAGGGCTGGCACCTTTAGTGTAGGAGCAATCGCCGGAAGTTCGCAATTTCGGTGTTGAATTTCGGGCAGATTGAGCAGGAGAGGCTGTGTACGTTGGAAGTTTTAGTAGGCTAAAGAAGTTCAGAGCCACAAGTGTTTGTGGTTCGTTTGAGAGGTTACCAGTGGGAGATGAGGACCAGCAAGATCTTTCAGGGCTGGCACCTTTAGTGTAGGAGCAATCGCCGGACGTTCGCAATTTCGGTGTTGAATTTTGGCCAGATTGAGCAGGAGAGGCTGTGTACGTTGGAAGTTTTAGTAGGCTAAACAAGTTCAGAGCCCAAGTGTTTGTGGTTCGTTTGAGAGGTTACCAGTGGGAGATGAGGACCAGCAAGAGCTTTCAGGGCTGGCACCTTTAGTGTAGGAGCAATCGCCGGACGTTCACAATTTCGGTGTTGAGCTCTGGCCAGATTGAGCAGGAGAGGCTGTGTACGTTGGAAGTTTTAGTAGCCTAAACAAGTTCTGAGCCCAAGTGTTTGTGGTTCGTTTGAGAGGTTACCAGTGGGAGATGAGGACCAGCAAGAGCTTTCAGGGCTGGCACCTTTAGTGTAGGAGCAATCGCCGGACGTTCGCATTTTCGGTGTTGAGCTCTGGCCAGATTGAGCAGGAGAGGCTGTGTACGTTGGAAGTTTTCGTAGGCTAAACAAGTTCAGAGCCCAAGTGTTTGTGGTTCGTTTGAGAGGTTACCAGTGGAGAGATGAGGACCAGCAAGAGCTTTCAGGGCTGGCACCTTTAGTGTAGGAGCAATCGCCGGACGTTCGCAATTTCGGTGTTGAATTTTGGCCAGATTGAGCAGGAGAGGCTGTGTACGTTGGAAGTTTTCGTAGGCTAAACAAGTTCAGAGCCCAAGTGTTTGTGGTTCGTTTGAGAGGTTACCAGTGGGAGATGAGGAGCAGCAAGAGCTTTTCAGGGCTGGCACCTTTAGTGCAGGAGCAATCGCTGGACGTTCGCAATTTCGGTGTTGAGCTCTGGCCAGATTGAGCAGGAGAGGCTATGTACGTTGGAAGTTTTAGTAGGCTAAACAAGTTCAGAGCCCAAGTGTTTGTGGTTCGTTTGAGAGGTTACCAGTGGGAGATGAGGACCAGCAAGAGCTTTCAGGGCTGGCACCTTTAGTGTAGGAGCAATCGCTGGACGTTCGCAATTTCGGTGTTGAGCTCTGGCTAGATTGAGCAGGAGAGGCTGTGTACGTTGGAAGCTTTAGTAGGCTAAACAAGTTCAGAGCCCAAGTGTTTGTGGTTCGTTTGAGAGGTTACCAGTGGGAGATGAGGAGCAGCAAGAGCTTTCAGGGCTGGCACCTTTAGTGTAGGAGCAATCGCCGGACGTTCGCAATTTCGGTGTTGAGCTCTGGCCAGATTGAGCAGGAGAGGCTGTGTACGTTGGAAGTTTTCGTAGGCTAAACAAGTTCAGAGCCCAAGTGTTTGTGGTTCGTTTGAGAGGTTACCAGTGGGAGATGAGGAGCAGCAAGAGCTTTCAGGGCTGGCACCTTTAGTGCAGGAGCAATCGCTGGACGTTCGCAATTTCGGTGTTGAGCTCTGGCCAGATTGAGCAGGAGAGGCTGTGTACGTTGGAAGTTTTAGTAGGCTAAACAAGTTCAGAGCCCAAGTGTTTGTGGTTCGTTTGAGAGGTTACCAGTGGGAGATGAGGACCAGCAAGAGCTTTCAGGGCTGGCACCTTTAGTGTAGGAGCAATCGCCGGACGTTCAAAATTTCGGTGTTGAATTTTGGCCAGATTGAGCAGGAGAGGCTGTGTACGTTGGAAGTTTTAGTAGGCTAAACAAGTTCAGAGCCCAAGTGTTTGTGGTTCGTTTGAGAGGTTACCAGTGGGAGATGAGGACCAGCAAGAGCTTTCAGGGCTGGCACCTTTAGTGTAGGAGAAATCGCCGGACGTTCACAATTTCGGTGTTGAGCTCTGGCCAGATTGAGCAGGAGAGGCTGTGTATGTTGGAAGTTTTAGTAGGCTAAACAAGTTCAGAGCCCAAGTGTTTGTGGTTCGTTTGAGAGGTTACCAGTGGGAGATGAGGACCAGCAAGAGCTTTCAGGGCTGGCACCTTTAGTGTAGGAGCAATCGCTGGACGTTCGGAATTTCGGTGTTGAGCTCTGGCCAGATTGAGCAGGAGAGGCTGTGTACGTTGGAAGTTTTCGTAGGCTAAACAAGTTCAGAGCCCAAGTGTTTGTGGTTCGTTTGAGAGGTTACCAGTGGGAGATGAGGACCAGCAAGAGCTTTCAGGGCTGGCACCTTTAGTGTAGGAGCAATCGCTGGACGTTCGCAATTTCGGTGTTGAGCTCTGGCCAGATTGAGCAGGAGAGGCTGTGTACGTTGGAAGTTTTAGTAGGCTAAACAAGTTCTGAGCCCAAGTGTTTGTGGTTCGTTTGAGAGGTTACCAGTGGGAGATGAGGACCAGCAAGAGCTTTCAGGGCTGGCACCTTTAGTGTAGGAGCAATCGCCGGACGTTCGCAATTTCGGTGTTGAGCTCTGGCCAGATTGAGCAGGAGAGGCTGTGTACGTTGGAAGTTTTCGTAGGCTAAACAAGTTCAGAGCCCAAGTGTTTGTGGTTCGTTTGAGAGGTTACCAGTGGGAGATGAGGACCAGCAAGATCTTTCAGGGCTGGCACCTTTAGTGTAGGAGCAATTGCTGGACGTTCGCAATTTCGGTGTTGAGCTCTGGCCAGATTGAGCAGGAGAGGCTGTGTACGTTGGAAGTTTTAGTAGGCTAAACAAGTTCAGAGCCCAAGTGTTTGTGGTTCGTTTGAGAGGTTACCAGTGGGAGATGAGGACCAGCAAGAGCTTTCAGGGCTGGCACCTTTAGTGCAGGAGCAATCGCCGGACGTTCGCAATTTCGGTGTTGAGCTCTGGCCAGATTGAGCAGGAGAGGCTGTGTACGTTGGAAGTTTTAGTAGGCTAAACAACTTCAGAGCCCAAGTGTTTGTGGTTCGTTTGAGAGGTTACCAGTGGGAGATGAGGACCAGCAAGAGCTTTCAGGGCTGGCACCTTTAGTGTAGGAGCAATCGCTGGACGTTCGCAATTTCGGTGTTGAGCTCTGGCCAGATTGAGCAGGAGAGGCTGTGTACGTTGGAAGTTTTAGTAGGCTAAACAAGTTCTGAGCCCAAGTGTTTGTGGTTCGTTTGAGAGGTTACCAGTGGGAGATGAGGACCAGCAAGAGCTTTCAGGGC
This sequence comes from Gavia stellata, assembly GCF_030936135.1. Lineage (NCBI taxonomy): Eukaryota > Metazoa > Chordata > Aves > Gaviiformes > Gaviidae > Gavia > Gavia stellata. Next base: position 82,427 of record NW_026776363.1, on the reverse strand, counting down.
TGGCACCTTTAGTGTAGGAGCAATCGCCGGACGTTCGCAATTTCGGTGTTGAGCTCTGGCCAGATTGAGCAGGAGAGGCTGTGTACGTTGGAAGTTTTAGTAGGCTAAACAAGTTCTGAGCCCAAGTGTTTGTGGTTCGTTTGAGAGGTTACCAGTGGGAGATGAGGAGCAGCAAGAGCTTTCAGGGCTGGCACCTTTAGTGTAGGAGCAATCGCCGGACGTTCACATTTTCGGTGTTGAGCTCTGGCCAGATTGAGCAGGAGAGGCTGTGTACGTTGGAAGTTTTCGTAGGCTAAAGAAGTTCAGAGCCCAAGTGTTTGTGGTTCGTTTGAGAGGTTACCAGTGGGAGATGAGGACCAGCAAGAGCTTTCAGGGCTGGCACCTTTAGTGTAGGAGCAATCGCTGGACGTTCGCAATTTCGGTGTTGAGCTCTGGCCAGGTTGAGCATGAGAGGCTGTGTACGTTGGAAGTTTTAGTAGGCTAAACAAGTTCAGAGCCCAAGTGTTTGTGGTTCGTTTGAGAGGTTACCAGTGGGAGATGAGGACCAGCAAGAGCTTTCAGGGCTGGCACCTTTAGTGTAGGAGCAATCGCCGGACGTTCACAATTTCGGTGTTGAGCTCTGGCCAGATTGAGCAGGAGAGGCTGTGTACGTTGGAAGTTTTCGTAGGCTAAACAAGTTCAGAGCCCAAGTGTTTGTGGTTCGTTTGAGAGGTTACCAGTGGGAGATGAGGACCAGCAAGAGCTTTCAGGGCTGGCACCTTTAGTGTAGGAGCAATCGCTGGACGTTCGGAATTTCGGTGTTGAGCTCTGGCCAGATTGAGCAGGAGAGGCTGTGTACGTTGGAAGTTTTCGTAGGCTAAACAAGTTCAGAGCCCAAGTGTTTGTGGTTCGTTTGAGAGGTTACCAGTGGGAGATGAGGAGCAGCAAGAGATTTCAGGGCTGGCACCTTTAGTGCAGGAGCAATCGCTGGACGTTCGCAATTTCGGTGTTGAGCTCTGGCCAGATTGAGCAGGAGAGGCTGTGTACGTTGGAAGTTTTCGTAGGCTAAACAAGTTCAGAGCCCAAGTGTTTGTGGTTCGTTTGAGAGGTTACCAGTGGGAGATGAGGACCAGCAAGAGCTTTCAGGGCTGGCACCTTTAGTGTAGGAGCAATCGCCGGACGTTCGCAATTTCGGTGTTGAATTTTGGCCAGATTGAGCAGGAGAGGCTGTGTACGTTGGAAGTTTTCGTAGGCTAAACAAGTTCAGAGCCCAAGTGTTTGTGGTTCGTTTGAGAGGTTACCAGTGGGAGATGAGGACCAGCAAGAGCTTTCAGGGCTGGCACCTTTAGTGCAGGAGCAATCGCCGGACGTTCGCAATTTCGGTGTTGAGCTCTGGCCAGATTGAGCAGGAGAGGCTGTGTACGTTGGAAGTTTTAGTAGGCTAAACAAGTTCAGAGCCCAAGTGTTTGTGGTTCGTTTGAGAGGTTACCAGTGGGAGATGAGGACCAGCAAGAGCTTTCAGGGCTGGCACCTTTAGTGTAGGAGCAATCGCCGGACGTTCGCAATTTCGGTGTTGAGCTCTGGCCAGATTGAGCAGGAGAGGCTGTGTACGTTGGAAGTTTTAGTAGGCTAAACAAGTTCTGAGCCCAAGTGTTTGTGGTTCGTTTGAGAGGTTACCAGTGGGAGATGAGGACCAGCAAGAGCTTTCAGGGCTGGCACCTTTAGTGTAGGAGCAATCGCCGGACGTTCGCATTTTCGGTGTTGAGCTCTGGCCAGATTGAGCAGGAGAGGCTGTGTACGTTGGAAGTTTTCATAGGCTAAACAAGTTCAGAGCCCAAGTGTTTGTGGTTCGTTTGAGAGGTTACCAGTGGGAGATGAGGAGCAGCAAGAGCTTTCAGGGCTGGCACCTTTAGTGCAGGAGCAATCGCTGGACGTTCGCAATTTCGGTGTTGAGCTCTGGCCAGATTGAGCAGGAGAGGCTGTGTACGTTGGAAGTTTTAGTAGGCTAAACAAGTTCAGAGCCCAAGTGTTTGTGGTTCGTTTGAGAGGTTACCAGTGGGAGATGAGGACCAGCAAGATCTTTCAGGGCTTGCACCTTTAGTGTAGGAGCAATCGCTGGACGTTCGCAATTTCGGTGTTGAATTTTGGCCAGATTGAGCAGGAGAGGCTGTGTACGTTGGAAGTTTTAGTAGGCTAAACAAGTTCAGAGCCCAAGTGTTTGTGGTTCGTTTGAGAGGTTACCAGTGGGAGATGAGGACCAGCAAGAGCTTTCAGGGCTGGCACCTTTAGTGTAGGAGCAATCGCCGGACGTTCACAATTTCGGTGTTGAGCTCTGGCCAGATTGAGCAGGAGAGGCTGTGTACGTTGGAAGTTTTAGTAGGCTAAACAAGTTCAGAGCCCAAGTGTTTGTGGTTCGTTTGAGAGGTTACCAGTGGGAGATGAGGACCAGCAAGAGCTTTCAGGGCTGGCACCTTTAGTGTAGGAGCAATCGCTGGACGTTCGCATTTTCGGTGTTGAGCTCTGGCCAGATTGAGCAGGAGAGGCTGTGTACGTTGGAAGTTTTCGTAGGCTAAACAAGTTCAGAGCCCAAGTGTTTGTGGTTCGTTTGAGAGGTTACCAGTGGGAGATGAGGACCAGCAAGAGCTTTCAGGGCTGGCACCTTTAGTGTAGGAGCAATCGCCGGACGTTCACAATTTCGGTGTTGAGCTCTGGCCAGATTGAGCAGGAGAGGCTGTGTACGTTGGAAGTTTTCGTAGGCTAAACAAGTTCAGAGCCCAAGTGTTTGTGGTTCGTTTGAGAGGTTACCAGTGGGAGATGAGGACCAGCAAGAGCTTTCAGGGCTGGCACCTTTAGTGCAGGAGCAATCGCCGGACGTTCGCAATTTCGGTGTTGAGCTCTGGCCAGATTGAGCAGGAGAGGCTGTGTACGTTGGAAGTTTTAGTAGGCTAAACAAGTTCTGAGCCCAAGTGTTTGTGGTTCGTTTGAGAGGTTACCAGTGGGAGATGAGGACCAGCAAGAGCTTTCAGGGCTGGCACCTTTAGTGTAGGAGCAATCGCCGGACGTTCGCAATTTCGGTGTTGAGCTCTGGCCAGATTGAGCAGGAGAGGCTGTGTATGTTGGAAGTTTTAGTAGGCTAAACAAGTTCTGAGCCCAAGTGTTTGTGGTTCGTTTGAGAGGTTACCAGTGGGAGATGAGGACCAGCAAGAGCTTTCAGGGCTGGCACCTTTAGTGTAGGAGCAATCGCCGGACGTTCGCATTTTCGGTGTTGAGCTCTGGCCAGATTGAGCAGGAGAGGCTGTGTACGTTGGAAGTTTTCATAGGCTAAACAAGTTCAGAGCCCAAGTGTTTGTGGTTCGTTTGAGAGGTTACCAGTGGGAGATGAGGAGCAGCAAGAGCTTTCAGGGCTGGCACCTTTAGTGCAGGAGCAATCGCTGGACGTTCGCAATTTCGGTGTTGAGCTCTGGCCAGATTGAGCAGGAGAGGCTGTGTACGTTGGAAGTTTTAGTAGGCTAAACAAGTTCAGAGCCCAAGTGTTTGTGGTTCGTTTGAGAGGTTACCAGTGGGAGATGAGGACCAGCAAGATCTTTCAGGGCTTGCACCTTTAGTGTAGGAGCAATCGCTGGACGTTCGCAATTTCGGTGTTGAATTTTGGCCAGATTGAGCAGGAGAGGCTGTGTACGTTGGAAGTTTTAGTAGGCTAAACAAGTTCAGAGCCCAAGTGTTTGTGGTTCGTTTGAGAGGTTACCAGTGGGAGATGAGGACCAGCAAGAGCTTTCAGGGCTGGCACCTTTAGTGTAGGAGCAATCGCCGGACGTTCACAATTTCGGTGTTGAGCTCTGGCCAGATTGAGCAGGAGAGGCTGTGTACGTTGGAAGTTTTAGTAGGCTAAACAAGTTCAGAGCCCAAGTGTTTGTGGTTCGTTTGAGAGGTTACCAGTGGGAGATGAGGACCAGCAAGAGCTTTCAGGGCTGGCACCTTTAGTGTAGGAGCAATCGCTGGACGTTCGCATTTTCGGTGTTGAGCTCTGGCCAGATTGAGCAGGAGAGGCTGTGTACGTTGGAAGTTTTCGTAGGCTAAACAAGTTCAGAGCCCAAGTGTTTGTGGTTCGTTTGAGAGGTTACCAGTGGGAGATGAGGACCAGCAAGAGCTTTCAGGGCTGGCACCTTTAGTGTAGGAGCAATCGCCGGACGTTCGCATTTTCGGTGTTGAGCTCTGGCCAGATTGAGCAGGAGAGGCTGTGTACGTTGGAAGTTTTCGTAGGCTAAACAAGTTCAGAGCCCAAGTGTTTGTGGTTCGTTTGAGAGGTTACCAGTGGGAGATGAGGAGCAGCAAGAGCTTTCAGGGCAGGCACCTTTAGTGTAGGAGCAATCGCCGGACGTTCGCAATTTCGGTGTTGAATTTCGGGCAGATTGAGCAGGAGAGGCTGTGTACGTTGGAAGTTTTAGTAGGCTAAAGAAGTTCAGAGCCCAAGTGTTTGTGGTTCGTTTGAGAGGTTACCAGTGGGAGATGAGGACCAGCAAGAGCTTTCAGGGCTGGCACCTTTAGTGCAGGAGCAATCGCCGGACGTTCGCATTTTCGGTGTTGAGCTCTGGCCAGATTGAGCAGGAGAGGCTGTGTACGTTGGAAGTTTTCGTAGGCTAAACAAGTTCAGAGCCCAAGTGTTTGTGGTTCGTTTGAGAGGTTACCAGTGGGAGATGAGGACCAGCAAGAGCTTTCAGGGCTGGCACCTTTAGTGTAGGAGCAATCGCCGGACGTTCGCAATTTCGGTGTTGAATTTCGGGCAGATTGAGCAGGAGAGGCTGTGTACGTTGGAAGTTTTAGTAGGCTAAAGAAGTTCAGAGCCCAAGTGTTTGTGGTTCGTTTGAGAGGTTACCAGTGGGAGATGAGGACCAGCAAGAGCTTTCAGGGCTGGCACCTTTAGTGCAGGAGCAATCGCCGGACGTTCGCAATTTCGGTGTTCAGCTCTGGCCAGATTGAGCAGGAGAGGCTGTGTACGTTGGAAGTTTTCGTAGGCTAAACAAGTTCAGAGCCCAAGTGTTTGTGGTTCGTTTGAGAGGTTACCAGTGGGAGATGAGGACCAGCAAGAGCTTTCAGGGCTGGCACCTTTAGTGTAGGAGCAATCGCCGGACGTTCGCAATTTCGGTGTTGAGCTCTGGCCAGATTGAGCAGGAGAGGCTGTGTACGTTGGAAGTTTTAGTAGGCTAAACAAGTTCAGAGCCCAAGTGTTTGTGGTTCGTTTGAGAGGTTACCAGTGGGAGATGAGGACCAGCAAGAGCTTTCAGGGCTGGCACCTTTAGTGCAGGAGCAATCGCTGGACGTTCGCAATTTCGGTGTTGAGCTCTGGCCAGATTGAGCAGGAGAGGCTGTGTACGTTGGAAGTTTTAGTAGGCTAAACAAGTTCTGAGCCCAAGTGTTTGTGGTTCGTTTGAGAGGTTACCAGTGGGAGATGAGGACTAGCAAGAGCTTTCAGGGCTGGCACCTTTAGTGTAGGAGCAATCGCCGGACGTTCGCAATTTCGGTGTTGAGCTCTGGCCAGATTGAGCAGGAGAGGCTGTGTACGTTGGAAGTTTTAGTAGGCTAAACAAGTTCTGAGCCCAAGTGTTTGTGGTTCGTTTGAGAGGTTACCAGTGGGAGATGAGGAGCAGCAAGAGCTTTCAGGGCTGGCACCTTTAGTGTAGGAGCAATCGCCGGACGTTCACATTTTCGGTGTTGAGCTCTGGCCAGATTGAGCAGGAGAGGCTGTGTACGTTGGAAGTTTTCGTAGGCTAAACAAGTTCAGAGCCCAAGTGTTTGTGGTTCGTTTGAGAGGTTACCAGTGGGAGATGAGGACCAGCAAGAGCTTTCAGGGCTGGCACCTTTAGTGTAGGAGCAATCGCTGGACGTTCGCAATTTCGGTGTTGAGCTCTGGCCAGGTTGAGCATGAGAGGCTGTGTACGTTGGAAGTTTTAGTAGGCTAAACAAGTTCAGAGCCCAAGTGTTTGTGGTTCGTTTGAGAGGTTACCAGTGGGAGATGAGGACCAGCAAGAGCTTTCAGGGCTGGCACCTTTAGTGTAGGAGCAATCGCCGGACGTTCACAATTTCGGTGTTGAGCTCTGGCCAGATTGAGCAGGAGAGGCTGTGTACGTTGGAAGTTTTCGTAGGCTAAACAAGTTCAGAGCCCAAGTGTTTGTGGTTCGTTTGAGAGGTTACCAGTGGGAGATGAGGACCAGCAAGAGCTTTCAGGGCTGGCACCTTTAGTGTAGGAGCAATCGCTGGACGTTCGGAATTTCGGTGTTGAGCTCTGGCCAGATTGAGCAGGAGAGGCTGTGTACGTTGGAAGTTTTCGTAGGCTAAACAAGTTCAGAGCCCAAGTGTTTGTGGTTCGTTTGAGAGGTTACCAGTGGGAGATGAGGAGCAGCAAGAGATTTCAGGGCTGGCACCTTTAGTGCAGGAGCAATCGCTGGACGTTCGCAATTTCGGTGTTGAGCTCTGGCCAGATTGAGCAGGAGAGGCTGTGTACGTTGGAAGTTTTAGTAGGCTAAACAAGTTCAGAGCCCAAGTGTTTGTGGTTCGTTTGAGAGGTTACCAGTGGGAGATGAGGACCAGCAAGATCTTTCAGGGCTTGCACCTTTAGTGTAGGAGCAATCGCCGGACGTTCGCAATTTCGGTGTTGAATTTCGGGCAGATTGAGCAGGAGAGGCTGTGTACGTTGGAAGTTTTCGTAGGCTAAAGAAGTTCAGAGCCCAAGTGTTTGTGGTTCGTTTGAGAGGTTACCAGTGGGAGATGAGGACCAGCAAGAGCTTTCAGGGCTGGCACCTTTAGTGTAGGAGCAATCGCCGGACGTTCGCAATTTCGGTGTTGAATTTTGGCCAGATTGAGCAGGAGAGGCTGTGTACGTTGGAAGTTTTCGTAGGCTAAACAAGTTCAGAGCCCAAGTGTTTGTGGTTCGTTTGAGAGGTTACCAGTGGGAGATTAGGACCAGCAAGAGCTTTCAGGGCTGGCACCTTTAGTGTAGGAGCAATCGCTGGACGTTCGCAATTTCGGTGTTGAGCTCTGGCCAGATTGAGCAGGAGAGGCTGTGTACGTTGGAAGTTTTAGTAGGCTAAACAAGTTCAGAGCCCAAGTGTTTGTGGTTCGTTTGAGAGGTTACCAGTGGGAGATGAGGACCAGCAAGAGCTTTCATGGCTGGCACCTTTAGTGTAGGAGCAATCGCCGGACGTTCGCATTTTCGGTGTTGAGCTCTGGCCAGATTGAGCAGGAGAGGCTGTGTACGTTGGAAGTTTTCGTAGGCTAAACAAGTTCAGAGCCCAAGTGTTTGTGGTTCGTTTGAGAGGTTACCAGTGGGAGATGAGGACCAGCAAGAGCTTTCAGGGCTGGCACCTTTAGTGCAGGAGCAATCGCCGGACGTTCGCAATTTCGGTGTTGAGCTCTGGCCAGATTGAGCAGGAGAGGCTGTGTACGTTGGAAGTTTTAGTAGGCTAAACAAGTTCAGAGCCCAAGTGTTTGTGGTTCGTTTGAGAGGTTACCAGTGGGAGATGAGGACCAGCAAGAGCTTTCAGGGCTGGCACCTTTAGTGTAGGAGCAATCGCCGGACGTTCGCAATTTCGGTGTTGAGCTCTGGCCAGATTGAGCAGGAGAGGCTGTGTACGTTGGAAGTTTTAGTAGGCTAAACAAGTTCTGAGCCCAAGTGTTTGTGGTTCGTTTGAGAGGTTACCAGTGGGAGATGAGGACCAGCAAGAGCTTTCAGGGCTGGCACCTTTAGTGTAGGAGCAATCGCCGGACGTTCGCATTTTCGGTGTTGAGCTCTGGCCAGATTGAGCAGGAGAGGCTGTGTACGTTGGAAGTTTTCATAGGCTAAACAAGTTCAGAGCCCAAGTGTTTGTGGTTCGTTTGAGAGGTTACCAGTGGGAGATGAGGAGCAGCAAGAGCTTTCAGGGCTGGCACCTTTAGTGCAGGAGCAATCGCTGGACGTTCGCAATTTCGGTGTTGAGCTCTGGCCAGATTGAGCAGGAGAGGCTGTGTACGTTGGAAGTTTTCGTAGGCTAAACAAGTTCAGAGCCCAAGTGTTTGTGGTTCGTTTGAGAGGTTACCAGTGGGAGATGAGGACCAGCAAGATCTTTCAGGGCTTGCACCTTTAGTGTAGGAGCAATCGCTGGACGTTCGCAATTTCGGTGTTGAATTTTGGCCAGATTGAGCAGGAGAGGCTGTGTACGTTGGAAGTTTTAGTAGGCTAAACAAGTTCAGAGCCCAAGTGTTTGTGGTTCGTTTGAGAGGTTACCAGTGGGAGATGAGGAGCAGCAAGAGCTTTCAGGGCTGGCACCTTTAGTGCAGGAGCAATCGCTGGACGTTCGCAATTTCGGTGTTGAGCTCTGGCCAGATTGAGCAGGAGAGGCTGTGTACGTTGGAAGTTTTCGTAGGCTAAACAAGTTCAGAGCCCAAGTGTTTGTGGTTCGTTTGAGAGGTTACCAGTGGGAGATGAGGACCAGCAAGAGCTTTCAGGGCTGGCACCTTTAGTGTAGGAGCAATCGCCGGACGTTCACAATTTCGGTGTTGAGCTCTGGCCAGATTGAGCAGGAGAGGCTGTGTACGTTGGAAGTTTTCGTAGGCTAAACAAGTTCAGAGCCCAAGTGTTTGTGGTTCGTTTGAGAGGTTACCAGTGGGAGATGAGGACCAGCAAGAGCTTTCAGGGCTGGCACCTTTAGTGTAGGAGCAATCGCCGGACGTTCGCATTTTCGGTGTTGAGCTCTGGCCAGATTGAGCAGGAGAGGCTGTGTACGTTGGAAGTTTTCGTAGGCTAAACAAGTTCAGAGCCCAAGTGTTTGTGGTTCGTTTGAGAGGTTACCAGTGGGAGATGAGGAGCAGCAAGAGCTTTCAGGGCAGGCACCTTTAGTGTAGGAGCAATCGCCGGACGTTCGCAATTTCGGTGTTGAATTTCGGGCAGATTGAGCAGGAGAGGCTGTGTACGTTGGAAGTTTTAGTAGGCTAAAGAAGTTCAGAGCCCAAGTGTTTGTGGTTCGTTTGAGAGGTTACCAGTGGGAGATGAGGACCAGCAAGAGCTTTCAGGGCTGGCACCTTTAGTGCAGGAGCAATCGCCGGACGTTCGCAATTTCGGTGTTGAGCTCTGGCCAGATTGAGCAGGAGAGGCTGTGTACGTTGGAAGTTTTAGTAGGCTAAAGAAGTTCAGAGCCCAAGTGTTTGTGGTTCGTTTGAGAGGTTACCAGTGGGAGATGAGGACCAGCAAGAGCTTTCAGGGCTGGCACCTTTAGTGCAGGAGCAATCGCCGGACGTTCGCAATTTCGGTGTTCAGCTCTGGCCAGATTGAGCAGGAGAGGCTGTGTACGTTGGAAGTTTTCGTAGGCTAAACAAGTTCAGAGCCCAAGTGTTTGTGGTTCGTTTGAGAGGTTACCAGTGGGAGATGAGGACCAGCAAGATCTTTCAGGGCTGGCACCTTTAGTGTAGGAGCAATCGCCGGACGTTCGCAATTTCGGTGTTGAATTTTGGCCAGATTGAGCAGGAGAGGCTGTGTACGTTGGAAGTTTTAGTAGCCTAAACAAGTTCAGAGCCCAAGTGTTTGTGGTTCGTTTGAGAGGTTACCAGTGGGAGATGAGGAGCAGCAAGAGCTTTCAGGGCTGGCACCTTTAGTGTAGGAGCAATCGCCTGACGTTCACAATTTCGGTGTTGAGCTCTGGCCAGATTGAGCAGGAGAGGCTGTGTACGTTGGAAGTTTTAGTAGCCTAAACAAGTTCAGAGCCCAAGTGTTTGTGGTTCGTTTGAGAGGTTACCAGTGGGAGATGAGGACCAGCAAGAGCTTTCAGGGCTGGCACCTTTAGTGTAGGAGCAATCGCCGGACGTTCGCATTTTCGGTGTTGAGCTCTGGCCAGATTGAGCAGGAGAGGCTGTGTACGTTGGAAGTTTTAGTAGGCTAAACAAGTTCAGAGCCCAAGTGTTTGTGGTTCGTTTGAGAGGTTACCAGTGGGAGATGAGGAGCAGCAAGAGCTTTCAGGGCTGGCACCTTTAGTGTAGGAGCAATCGCCGGACGTTCGCAATTTCGGTGTTGAATTTTGGCCAGATTGAGCAGGAGAGGCTGTGTACGTTGGAAGTTTTCGTAGGCTAAACAAGTTCAGAGCCCAAGTGTTTGTGGTTCGTTTGAGAGGTTACCAGTGGGAGATGAGGACCAGCAAGAGCTTTCAGGGCTGGCACCTTTAGTGCAGGAGCAATCGCTGGACGTTCGCAATTTCGGTGTTGAGCTCTGGCCAGATTGAGCAGGAGAGGCTATGTACGTTGGAAGTTTTAGTAGGCTAAACAAGTTCAGAGCCCAAGTGTTTGTGGTTCGTTTGAGAGGTTACCAGTGGGAGATGAGGACCAGCAAGAGCTTTCAGGGCTGGCACCTTTAGTGTAGGAGCAATCGCTGGACGTTCGCAATTTCGGTGTTGAGCTCTGGCTAGATTGAGCAGGAGAGGCTGTGTACGTTGGAAGCTTTAGTAGGCTAAACAAGTTCAGAGCCCAAGTGTTTGTGGTTCGTTTGAGAGGTTACCAGTGGGAGATGAGGAGCAGCAAGAGCTTTCAGGGCTGGCACCTTTAGTGTAGGAGCAATCGCCGGACGTTCGCAATTTCGGTGTTGAGCTCTGGCCAGATTGAGCAGGAGAGGCTGTGTACGTTGGAAGTTTTCGTAGGCTAAACAAGTTCAGAGCCCAAGTGTTTGTGGTTCGTTTGAGAGGTTACCAGTGGGAGATGAGGACCAGCAAGAGCTTTCAGGGCTGGCACCTTTAGTGCAGGAGCAATCGCTGGACGTTCGCAATTTCGGTGTTGAGCTCTGGCCAGATTGAGCAGGAGAGGCTGTGTACGTTGGAAGTTTTAGTAGGCTAAACAAGTTCAGAGCCCAAGTGTTTGTGGTTCGTTTGAGAGGTTACCAGTGGGAGATGAGGACCAGCAAGAGCTTTCAGGGCTGGCACCTTTAGTGTAGGAGCAATCGCCGGACGTTCAAAATTTCGGTGTTGAATTTTGGCCAGATTGAGCAGGAGAGGCTGTGTACGTTGGAAGTTTTAGTAGGCTAAACAAGTTCAGAGCCCAAGTGTTTGTGGTTCGTTTGAGAGGTTACCAGTGGGAGATGAGGACCAGCAAGAGCTTTCAGGGCTGGCACCTTTAGTGTAGGAGCAATCGCCGGACGTTCACAATTTCGGTGTGAGCTCTGGCCAGATTGAGCAGGAGAGGCTGTGTATGTTGGAAGTTTTAGTAGGCTAAACAAGTTCAGAGCCCAAGTGTTTGTGGTTCGTTTGAGAGGTTACCAGTGGGAGATGAGGACCAGCAAGAGCTTTCAGGGCTGGCACCTTTAGTGTAGGAGCAATCGCCGGACGTTCGGAATTTCGGTGTTGAGCTCTGGCCAGATTGAGCAGGAGAGGCTGTGTACGTTGGAAGTTTTCGTAGGCTAAACAAGTTCAGAGCCCAAGTGTTTGTGGTTCGTTTGAGAGGTTACCAGTGGGAGATGAGGACCAGCAAGAGCTTTCAGGGCTGGCACCTTTAGTGTAGGAGCAATCGCTGGACGTTCGCAATTTCGGTGTTGAGCTCTGGCCAGATTGAGCAGGAGAGGCTGTGTACGTTGGAAGTTTTAGTAGGCTAAACAAGTTCAGAGCCCAAGTGTTTGTGGTTCGTTTGAGAGGTTACCAGTGGGAGATGAGGACCAGCAAGAGCTTTCAGGGCTGGCACCTTTAGTGTAGGAGCAATCGCCGGACGTTCGCAATTTCGGTGTTGAGCTCTGGCCAGATTGAGCAGGAGAGGCTGTGTACGTTGGAAGTTTTCATAGGCTAAACAAGTTCAGAGCCCAAGTGTTTGTGGTTCGTTTGAGAGGTTACCAGTGGGAGATGAGGACCAGCAAGATCTTTCAGGGCTGGCACCTTTAGTGTAGGAGCAATTGCTGGACGTTCGCAATTTCGGTGTTGAGCTCTGGCCAGATTGAGCAGGAGAGGCTGTGTACGTTGGAAGTTTTAGTAGGCTAAACAAGTTCAGAGCCCAAGTGTTTGTGGTTCGTTTGAGAGGTTACCAGTGGGAGATGAGGACCAGCAAGAGCTTTCAGGGCAGGCACCTTTAGTGTAGGAGCAATCGCCGGACGTTCGCAATTTCGGTGTTGAATTTTGGCCAGATTGAGCAGGAGAGGCTGTGTACGTTGGAAGTTTTAGTAGGCTAAACAAGTTCAGAGCCCAAGTGTTTGTGGTTCGTTTGAGAGGTTACCAGTGGGAGATGAGGACCAGCAAGAGCTTTCAGGGCTGGCACCTTTAGTGTAGGAGCAATCGCTGGACGTTCGCAATTTCGGTGTTGAGCTCTGGCCAGATTGAGCAGGAGAGGCTGTGTACGTTGGAAGTTTTAGTAGGCTAAACAAGTTCAGAGCCCAAGTGTTTGTGGTTCGTTTGAGAGGTTACCAGTGGGAGATGAGGACCAGCAAGAGCTTTCAGGGCTGGCACCTTTAGTGTAGGAGCAATCGCTGGACGTTCGCAATTTCGGTGTTGAGCTCTGGCCAGATTGAGCAGGAGAGGCTGTGTACGTTGGAAGTTTTAGTAGGCTAAACAAGTTCAGAGCCCAAGTGTTTGTGGTTCGTTTGAGAGGTTACCAGTGGGAGATGAGGAGCAGCAAGAGCTTTCAGGGCTGGCACCTTTAGTGTAGGAGCAATCGCTGGACGTTCACAATTTCGGTGTTGAGCTCTGGCCAGATTGAGCAGGAGAGGCTGTGTATGTTGGAAGTTTTCGTAGGCTAAACAAGTTCAGAGCCCAAGTGTTTGTGGTTCGTTTGAGAGGTTACCAGTGGGAGATGAGGACCAGCAAGAGCTTTCAGGGCTGGCACCTTTAGTGTAGGAGCAATCGCCGGACGTTCGCATTTTCGGTGTTGAGCTCTGGCCAGATTGAGCAGGAGAGGCTGTGTACGTTGGAAGTTTTCGTAGGCTAAATAAGTTCAGAGCACAAGTGTTTGTGGTTCGTTTGAGAGGTTACCAGTGGGAGATGAGGACCAGCAAGAGCTTTCAGGGCTGGCACCTTTAGTGTAGGAGCAATCGCCGGACGTTCGCAATTTCGGTGTTGAGCTCTGGCCAGATTGAGCAGGAGAGGCTGTGTACGTTGGAAGTTTTCGTAGGCTAAACAAGTTCAGAGCCCAAGTGTTTGTGGTTCGTTTGAGAGGTTACCAGTGGGAGATGAGGACCAGCAAGAGCTTTCAGGGCTGGCACCTTTAGTGTAGGAGCAATCGCTGGACGTTCGCATTTTCGGTGTTGAGCTCTGGCCAGATTGAGCAGGAGAGGCTGTGTACGTTGGAAGTTTTCGTAGGCTAAACAAGTTCAGAGCCCAAGTGTTTGTGGTTCGTTTGAGAGGTTACCAGTGGGAGATGAGGACCAGCAAGAGCTTTCAGGGCTGGCACCTTTAGTGTAGGAGCAATCGCTGGACGTTCGCAATTTCAGTGTTGAGCTCTGGCCAGATTGAGCAGGAGAGGCTATGTACGTTGGAAGTTTTAGTAGGCTAAACAAGTTCAGAGCCCAAGTGTTTGTGGTTCGTTTGAGAGGTTACCAGTGGGAGATGAGGACCAGCAAGAGCTTTCAGGGCTGGCACCTTTAGTGTAGGAGCAATCGCCGGACGTTCGCAATTTCGGTGTTGAATTTTGGCGAGATTGAGCAGGAGAGGCTGTGTACGTTGGAAGTTTTAGTAGGCTAAACAAGTTCAGAGCCCAAGTGTTTGTGGTTCGTTTGAGAGGTTACCAGTGGGAGATGAGGACCAGCAAGAGCTTTCAGGGCTGGCACCTTTAGTGTAGGAGCAATCGCCGGACGTTCGCAATTTCGGTGTTGAGCTCTGGCCAGATTGAGCAGGAGAGGCTGTGTACGTTGGAAGTTTTCGTAGGCTAAACAAGTTCAGAGCCCAAGTGTTTGTGGTTCGTTTGAGAGGTTACCAGTGGGAGATGAGGACCAGCAAGAGCTTTCAGGGCTGGCACCTTTAGTGTAGGAGCAATCGCTGGACGTTCGCAATTTCGGTGTTGAGCTCTGGCCAGATTGAGCAGGAGAGGCTGTGTACGTTGGAAGTTTTCGTAGGCTAAACAAGTTCAGAGCCCAAGTGTTTGTGGTTCGTTTGAGAGGTTACCAGTGGGAGATGAGGACCAGCAAGAGCTTTCAGGGCTGGCACCTTTAGTGTAGGAGCAATCGCTGGACGTTCGCAATTTCGGTGTTGAGCTCTGGCTAGATTGAGCAGGAGAGGCTGTGTACGTTGGAAGTTTTAGTAGGCTAAACAAGTTCAGAGCCCAAGTGTTTGTGGTTCGTTTGAGAGGTTACCAGTGGGAGATGAGGACCAGCAAGAGCTTTCAGGGCTGGCACCTTTAGTGTAGGAGCAATCGCCGGACGTTCGCAATTTCGGTGTTGAGCTCTGGCCAGATTGAGCAGGAGAGGCTGTGTACGTTGGAAGTTTTAGTAGGCTAAACAAGTTCAGAGCCCAAGTGTTTGTGGTTCGTTTGAGAGGTTACCAGTGGGAGATGAGGACCAGCAAGAGCTTTCAGGGCTGGCACCTTTAGTGTAGGAGCAATCGCCGGACGTTCGCATTTTCGGTGTTGAGCTCTGGCCAGATTGAGCAGGAGAGGCTGTGTACGTTGGAAGTTTTCGTAGGCTAAACAAGTTCAGAGCCCAAGTGTTTGTGGTTCGTTTGAGAGGTTACCAGTGGGAGATGAGGAGCAGCAAGAGCTTTCAGGGCTGGCACCTTTAGTGCAGGAGCAATCGCTGGACGTTCGCAATTTCGGTGTTGAGCTCTGGCCAGATTGAGCAGGAGAGGCTGTGTACGTTGGAAGTTTTAGTAGGCTAAACAAGTTCAGAGCCCAAGTGTTTGTGGTTCGTTTGAGAGGTTACCAGTGGGAGATGAGGACCAGCAAGATCTTTCAGGGCTTGCACCTTTAGTGTAGGAGCAATCGCCGGACGTTCGCAATTTCGGTGTTGAATTTTGGCGAGATTGAGCAGGAGAGGCTGTGTACGTTGGAAGTTTTAGTAGGCTAAACAAGTTCAGAGCCCAAGTGTTTGTGGTTCGTTTGAGAGGTTACCAGTGGGAGATGAGGACCAGCAAGAGCTTTCAGGGCTGGCACCTTTAGTGTAGGAGCAATCGCCGGACGTTCGCAATTTCGGTGTTGAGCTCTGGCCAGATTGAGCAGGAGAGGCTGTGTACGTTGGAAGTTTTCGTAGGCTAAACAAGTTCAGAGCCCAAGTGTTTGTGGTTCGTTTGAGAGGTTACCAGTGGGAGATGAGGACCAGCAAGAGCTTTCAGGGCTGGCACCTTTAGTGTAGGAGCAATCGCTGGACGTTCGCAATTTCGGTGTTGAGCTCTGGCCAGATTGAGCAGGAGAGGCTGTGTACGTTGGAAGTTTTCGTAGGCTAAACAAGTTCAGAGCCCAAGTGTTTGTGGTTCGTTTGAGAGGTTACCAGTGGGAGATGAGGACCAGCAAGAGCTTTCAGGGCTGGCACCTTTAGTGTAGGAGCAATCGCCGGACGTTCGCAATTTCGGTGTTGAATTTCGGGCAGATTGAGCAGGAGAGGCTGTGTACGTTGGAAGTTTTAGTAGGCTAAAGAAGTTCAGAGCCCAAGTGTTTGTGGTTCGTTTGAGAGGTTACCAGTGGGAGATGAGGACCAGCAAGAGCTTTCAGGGCTGGCACCTTTAGTGTAGGAGCAATCGCTGGACGTTCGCAATTTCGGTGTTGAGCTCTGGCCAGATTGAGCAGGAGAGGCTGTGTACGTTGGAAGTTTTCGTAGGCTAAACAAGTTCAGAGCCCAAGTGTTTGTGGTTCGTTTGAGAGGTTACCAGTGGGAGATGAGGACCAGCAAGAGCTTTCAGGGCTGGCACCTTTAGTGTAGGAGCAATCGCTGGACGTTCGCAATTTCGGTGTTGAGCTCTGGCTAGATTGAGCAGGAGAGGCTGTGTACGTTGGAAGTTTTAGTAGGCTAAACAAGTTCAGAGCCCAAGTGTTTGTGGTTCGTTTGAGAGGTTACCAGTGGGAGATGAGGAGCAGCAAGAGCTTTCAGGGCTGGCACCTTTAGTGTAGGAGCAATCGCTGGACGTTCGCTATTTCGGTGTTGAGCTCTGGCCAGATTGAGCAGGAGAGGCTGTGTACGTTGGAAGTTTTCGTAGGCTAAACAAGTTCAGAGCCCAAGTGTTTGTGGTTCGTTTGAGAGGTTACCAGTGGGAGATGAGGACCAGCAAGAGCTTTCAGGGCTGGCACCTTTAGTGCAGGAGCAATCGCCGGACGTTCGCAATTTCGGTGTTGAGCTCTGGCCAGATTGAGCAGGAGAGGCTGTGTACGTTGGAAGTTTTAGTAGGCTAAACAAGTTCAGAGCCCAAGTGTTTGTGGTTCGTTTGAGAGGTTACCAGTGGGAGATGAGGACCAGCAAGAGCTTTCAGGGCTGGCACCTTTAGTGTAGGAGCAATCGCCGGACGTTCGCAATTTCGGTGTTGAGCTCTGGCCAGATTGAGCAGGAGAGGCTGTGTACGTTGGAAGTTTTAGTAGGCTAAACAAGTTCTGAGCCCAAGTGTTTGTGGTTCGTTTGAGAGGTTACCAGTGGGAGATGAGGACCAGCAAGAGCTTTCAGGGCTGGCACCTTTAGTGCAGGAGCAATCGCCGGACGTTCGCAATTTCGGTGTTGAATTTTGGCCAGATTGAGCAGGAGAGGCTGTGTACGTTGGAAGTTTTCGTAGGCTAAACAAGTTCAGAGCCCAAGTGTTTGTGGTTCATTTGAGAGGTTACCAGTGGGAGATGAGGACCAGCAAGAGCTTTCAGGGCTGGCACCTTTAGTGTAGGAGCAATCGCCGGACGTTCGCAATTTCGGTGTTGAATTTCGGGCAGATTGAGCAGGAGAGGCTGTGTACGTTGGAAGTTTTAGTAGGCTAAAGAAGTTCAGAGCCCAAGTGTTTGTGGTTCGTTTGAGAGGTTACCAGTGGGAGATGAGGACCAGCAAGAGCTTTCAGGGCTGGCACCTTTAGTGTAGGAGCAATCGCTGGACGTTCGCAATTTCAGTGTTGAGCTCTGGCCAGATTGAGCAGGAGAGGCTGTGTACGTTGGAAGTTTTCGTAGGCTAAACAAGTTCAGAGCCCAAGTGTTTGTGGTTCGTTTGAGAGGTTACCAGTGGGAGATGAGGAGCAGCAAGAGCTTTCAGGGCTGGCACCTTTAGTGTAGGAGCAATCGCTGGACGTTCGCTATTTCGGTGTTGAGCTCTGGCCAGATTGAGCAGGAGAGGCTGTGTACGTTGGAAGTTTTCGTAGGCTAAACAAGTTCAGAGCCCAAGTGTTTGTGGTTCGTTTGAGAGGTTACCAGTGGGAGATGAGGAGCAGCAAGAGCTTTCAGGGCTGGCACCTTTAGTGCAGGAGCAATCGCCGGACGTTCGCAATTTCGGTGTTGAGCTCTGGCCAGATTGAGCAGGAGAGGCTGTGTACGTTGGAAGTTTTAGTAGGCTAAACAAGTTCAGAGCCCAAGTGTTTGTGGTTCGTTTGAGAGGTTACCAGTGGGAGATGAGGAGCAGCAAGAGCTTTCAGGGCTGGCACCTTTAGTGTAGGAGCAATCGCCGGACGTTCGCAATTTCGGTGTTGAGCTCTGGCCAGATTGAGCAGGAGAGGCTGTGTACATTGGAAGTTTTAGTAGGCTAAACAAGTTCTGAGCCCAAGTGTTTGTGGTTCGTTTGAGAGGTTACCAGTGGGAGATGAGGACCAGCAAGAGCTTTCAGGGCTGGCACCTTTAGTGTAGGAGCAATCGCCGGACGTTCGCAATTTCGGTGTTGAGCTCTGGCCAGATTGAGCAGGAGAGGCTGTGTACGTTGGAAGTTTTAGTAGGCTAAACAAGTTCTGAGCCCAAGTGTTTGTGGTTCGTTTGAGAGGTTACCAGTGGGAGATGAGGACCAGCAAGAGCTTTCAGGGCTGGCACCTTTAGTGCAGGAGCAATCGCCGGACGTTCGCAATTTCGGTGTTGAATTTTGGCCAGATTGAGCAGGAGAGGCTGTGTACGTTGGAAGTTTTCGTAGGCTAAACAAGTTCAGAGCCCAAGTGTTTGTGGTTCATTTGAGAGGTTACCAGTGGGAGATGAGGAGCAGCAAGAGCTTTCAGGGCTGGCACCTTTAGTGTAGGAGCAATCGCTGGACGTTCGCAATTTCGGTGTTGAGCTCTGGCCAGATTGAGCAGGAGAGGCTGTGTACGTTGGAAGTTTTCGTAGGCTAAACAAGTTCAGAGCCCAAGTGTTTGTGGTTCGTTTGAGAGGTTACCAGTGGGAGATGAGGACCAGCAAGAGCTTTCAGGGCTGGCACCTTTAGTGTAGGAGCAATCGCTGGACGTTCGCAATTTCGGTGTTGAGCTCTGGCTAGATTGAGCAGGAGAGGCTGTGTACGTTGGAAGTTTTAGTAGGCTAAACAAGTTCAGAGCCCAAGTGTTTGTGGTTCGTTTGAGAGGTTACCAGTGGGAGATGAGGAGCAGCAAGAGCTTTCAGGGCTGGCACCTTTAGTGTAGGAGCAATCGCTGGACGTTCGCAATTTCGGTGTTGAGCTCTGGCCAGATTGAGCAGGAGAGGCTGTGTACGTTGGAAGTTTTCGTAGGCTAAACAAGTTCAGAGCCCAAGTGTTTGTGGTTCGTTTGAGAGGTTACCAGTGGGAGATGAGGACCAGCAAGAGCTTTCAGGGCTGGCACCTTTAGTGCAGGAGCAATCGCCGGACGTTCGCAATTTCGGTGTTGAGCTCTGGCCAGATTGAGCAGGAGAGGCTGTGTACGTTGGAAGTTTTAGTAGGCTAAACAAGTTCAGAGCCCAAGTGTTTGTGGTTCGTTTGAGAGGTTACCAGTGGGAGATGAGGACCAGCAAGAGCTTTCAGGGCTGGCACCTTTAGTGTAGGAGCAATCGCCGGACGTTCGCAATTTCGGTGTTGAGCTCTGGCCAGATTGAGCAGGAGAGGCTGTGTACGTTGGAAGTTTTAGTAGGCTAAACAAGTTCTGAGCCCAAGTGTTTGTGGTTCGTTTGAGAGGTTACCAGTGGGAGATGAGGACCAGCAAGAGCTTTCAGGGCTGGCACCTTTAGTGTAGGAGCAATCGCCGGACGTTCGCATTTTCGGTGTTGAGCTCTGGCCAGATTGAGCAGGAGAGGCTGTGTACGTTGGAAGTTTTAGTAGGCTAAACAAGTTCAGAGCCCAAGTGTTTGTGGTTCGTTTGAGAGGTTACCAGTGGGAGATGAGGAGCAGCAAGAGCTTTCAGGGCTGGCACCTTTAGTGCAGGAGCAATCGCCGGACGTTCGCAATTTCGGTGTTGAGCTCTGGCCAGATTGAGCAGGAGAGGCTGTGTACGTTGGAAGTTTTCGTAGGCTAAACAAGTTCAGAGCCCAAGTGTTTGTGGTTCGTTTGAGAGGTTACCAGTGGGAGATGAGGACCAGCAAGAGCTTTCAGGGCTGGCACCTTTAGTGTAGGAGCAATCGCCGGACGTTCGCAATTTCGGTGTTGAGCTCTGGCCAGATTGAGCAGGAGAGGCTGTGTACGTTGGAAGTTTTAGTAGGCTAAACAAGTTCTGAGCCCAAGTGTTTGTGGTTCGTTTGAGAGGTTACCAGTGGGAGATGAGGACCAGCAAGAGCTTTCAGGGCTGGCACCTTTAGTGTAGGAGCAATCGCCGGACGTTCGCATTTTCGGTGTTGAGCTCTGGCCAGATTGAGCAGGAGAGGCTGTGTACGTTGGAAGTTTTCGTAGGCTAAACAAGTTCAGAGCCCAAGTGTTTGTGGTTCGTTTGAGAGGTTACCAGTGGGAGATGAGGACCAGCAAGAGCTTTCAGGGCTGGCACCTTTAGTGCAGGAGCAATCGCCGGACGTTCGCAATTTCGGTGTTGAGCTCTGGCCAGATTGAGCAGGAGAGGCTGTGTACGTTGGAAGTTTTAGTAGGCTAAACAAGTTCAGAGCCCAAGTGTTTGTGGTTCGTTTGAGAGGTTACCAGTGGGAGATGAGGAGCAGCAAGAGCTTTCAGGGCTGGCACCTTTAGTGTAGGAGCAATCGCCGGACGTTCGCAATTTCGGTGTTGAGCTCTGGCCAGATTGAGCAGGAGAGGCTGTGTACGTTGGAAGTTTTAGTAGGCTAAACAAGTTCTGAGCCCAAGTGTTTGTGGTTCGTTTGAGAGGTTACCAGTGGGAGATGAGGACCAGCAAGAGCTTTCAGGGCTGGCACCTTTAGTGTAGGAGCAATCGCCGGACGTTCGCATTTTCGGTGTTGAGCTCTGGCCAGATTGAGCAGGAGAGGCTGTGTACGTTGGAAGTTTTCGTAGGCTAAACAAGTTCAGAGCCCAAGTGTTTGTGGTTCGTTTGAGAGGTTACCAGTGGGAGATGAGGAGCAGCAAGAGCTTTCAGGGCTGGCACCTTTAGTGCAGGAGCAATCGCCGGACGTTCGCAATTTCGGTGTTGAATTTTGGCCAGATTGAGCAGGAGAGGCTGTGTACGTTGGAAGTTTTAGTAGGCTAAACAAGTTCAGAGCCCAAGTGTTTGTGGTTCGTTTGAGAGGTTACCAGTGGGAGATGAGGACCAGCAAGAGCTTTCAGGGCTGGCACCTTTAGTGCAGGAGCAATCGCCGGACGTTCGCAATTTCGGTGTTGAGCTCTGGCCAGATTGAGCAGGAGAGGCTGTGTACGTTGGAAGTTTTAGTAGGCTAAACAAGTTCAGAGCCCAAGTGTTTGTGGTTCGTTTGAGAGGTTACCAGTGGGAGATGAGGACCAGCAAGAGCTTTCAGGGCTGGCACCTTTAGTGTAGGAGCAATCGCCGGACGTTCGCAATTTCGGTGTTGAGCTCTGGCCAGATTGAGCAGGAGAGGCTGTGTACGTTGGAAGTTTTAGTAGGCTAAACAAGTTCTGAGCCCAAGTGTTTGTGGTTCGTTTGAGAGGTTACCAGTGGGAGATGAGGACCAGCAAGAGCTTTCAGGGCTGGCACCTTTAGTGTAGGAGCAATCGCCGGACGTTCGCATTTTCGGTGTTGAGCTCTGGCCAGATTGAGCAGGAGAGGCTGTGTACGTTGGAAGTTTTAGTAGGCTAAACAAGTTCAGAGCCCAAGTGTTTGTGGTTCGTTTGAGAGGTTACCAGTGGGAGATGAGGAGCAGCAAGAGCTTTCAGGGCTGGCACCTTTAGTGTAGGAGCAATCGCTGGACGTTCGCAATTTCGGTGTTGAGCTCTGGCCAGATTGAGCAGGAGAGGCTGTGTACGTTGGAAGTTTTCGTAGGCTAAACAAGTTCAGAGCCCAAGTGTTTGTGGTTCGTTTGAGAGGTTACCAGTGGGAGATGAGGACCAGCAAGAGCTTTCAGGGCTGGCACCTTTAGTGCAGGAGCAATCGCCGGACGTTCGCAATTTCGGTGTTGAGCTCTGGCCAGATTGAGCAGGAGAGGCTGTGTACGTTGGAAGTTTTAGTAGGCTAAACAAGTTCAGAGCCCAAGTGTTTGTGGTTCGTTTGAGAGGTTACCAGTGGGAGATGAGGACCAGCAAGAGCTTTCAGGGCTGGCACCTTTAGTGTAGGAGCAATCGCCGGACGTTCGCAATTTCGGTGTTGAGCTCTGGCCAGATTGAGCAGGAGAGGCTGTGTACGTTGGAAGTTTTAGTAGGCTAAACAAGTTCTGAGCCCAAGTGTTTGTGGTTCGTTTGAGAGGTTACCAGTGGGAGATGAGGACCAGCAAGAGCTTTCAGGGCTGGCACCTTTAGTGTAGGAGCAATCGCCGGACGTTCGCATTTTCGGTGTTGAGCTCTGGCCAGATTGAGCAGGAGAGGCTGTGTACGTTGGAAGTTTTAGTAGGCTAAACAAGTTCAGAGCCCAAGTGTTTGTGGTTCGTTTGAGAGGTTACCAGTGGGAGATGAGGAGCAGCAAGAGCTTTCAGGGCTGGCACCTTTAGTGCAGGAGCAATCGCCGGACGTTCGCAATTTCGGTGTTGAGCTCTGGCCAGATTGAGCAGGAGAGGCTGTGTACGTTGGAAGTTTTCGTAGGCTAAACAAGTTCAGAGCCCAAGTGTTTGTGGTTCGTTTGAGAGGTTACCAGTGGGAGATGAGGACCAGCAAGAGCTTTCAGGGCTGGCACCTTTAGTGTAGGAGCAATCGCCGGACGTTCGCAATTTCGGTGTTGAGCTCTGGCCAGATTGAGCAGGAGAGGCTGTGTACGTTGGAAGTTTTAGTAGGCTAAACAAGTTCTGAGCCCAAGTGTTTGTGGTTCGTTTGAGAGGTTACCAGTGGGAGATGAGGACCAGCAAGAGCTTTCAGGGCTGGCACCTTTAGTGTAGGAGCAATCGCCGGACGTTCGCATTTTCGGTGTTGAGCTCTGGCCAGATTGAGCAGGAGAGGCTGTGTACGTTGGAAGTTTTCGTAGGCTAAACAAGTTCAGAGCCCAAGTGTTTGTGGTTCGTTTGAGAGGTTACCAGTGGGAGATGAGGACCAGCAAGAGCTTTCAGGGCTGGCACCTTTAGTGCAGGAGCAATCGCCGGACGTTCGCAATTTCGGTGTTGAGCTCTGGCCAGATTGAGCAGGAGAGGCTGTGTACGTTGGAAGTTTTAGTAGGCTAAACAAGTTCAGAGCCCAAGTGTTTGTGGTTCGTTTGAGAGGTTACCAGTGGGAGATGAGGAGCAGCAAGAGCTTTCAGGGCTGGCACCTTTAGTGTAGGAGCAATCGCCGGACGTTCGCAATTTCGGTGTTGAGCTCTGGCCAGATTGAGCAGGAGAGGCTGTGTACGTTGGAAGTTTTAGTAGGCTAAACAAGTTCTGAGCCCAAGTGTTTGTGGTTCGTTTGAGAGGTTACCAGTGGGAGATGAGGACCAGCAAGAGCTTTCAGGGCTGGCACCTTTAGTGTAGGAGCAATCGCCGGACGTTCGCATTTTCGGTGTTGAGCTCTGGCCAGATTGAGCAGGAGAGGCTGTGTACGTTGGAAGTTTTCGTAGGCTAAACAAGTTCAGAGCCCAAGTGTTTGTGGTTCGTTTGAGAGGTTACCAGTGGGAGATGAGGAGCAGCAAGAGCTTTCAGGGCTGGCACCTTTAGTGCAGGAGCAATCGCCGGACGTTCGCAATTTCGGTGTTGAATTTTGGCCAGATTGAGCAGGAGAGGCTGTGTACGTTGGAAGTTTTAGTAGGCTAAACAAGTTCAGAGCCCAAGTGTTTGTGGTTCGTTTGAGAGGTTACCAGTGGGAGATGAGGACCAGCAAGAGCTTTCAGGGCTGGCACCTTTAGTGCAGGAGCAATCGCCGGACGTTCGCAATTTCGGTGTTGAGCTCTGGCCAGATTGAGCAGGAGAGGCTGTGTACGTTGGAAGTTTTAGTAGGCTAAACAAGTTCAGAGCCCAAGTGTTTGTGGTTCGTTTGAGAGGTTACCAGTGGGAGATGAGGACCAGCAAGAGCTTTCAGGGCTGGCACCTTTAGTGTAGGAGCAATCGCCGGACGTTCGCAATTTCGGTGTTGAGCTCTGGCCAGATTGAGCAGGAGAGGCTGTGTACGTTGGAAGTTTTAGTAGGCTAAACAAGTTCTGAGCCCAAGTGTTTGTGGTTCGTTTGAGAGGTTACCAGTGGGAGATGAGGACCAGCAAGAGCTTTCAGGGCTGGCACCTTTAGTGTAGGAGCAATCGCCGGACGTTCGCATTTTCGGTGTTGAGCTCTGGCCAGATTGAGCAGGAGAGGCTGTGTACGTTGGAAGTTTTCGTTGGCTAAACAAGTTCAGAGCCCAAGTGTTTGTGGTTCGTTTGAGAGGTTACCAGTGGGAGATGAGGAGCAGCAAGAGCTTTCAGGGCTGGCACCTTTAGTGCAGGAGCAATCGCCGGACGTTCGCAATTTCGGTGTTGAGCTCTGGCCAGATTGAGCAGGAGAGGCTGTGTACGTTGGAAGTTTTAGTAGGCTAAACAAGTTCAGAGCCCAAGTGTTTGTGGTTCGTTTGAGAGGTTACCAGTGGGAGATGAGGACCAGCAAGAGCTTTCAGGGCTGGCACCTTTAGTGTAGGAGCAATCGCCGGACGTTCGCAATTTCGGTGTTGAGCTCTGGCCAGATTGAGCAGGAGAGGCTGTGTACGTTGGAAGTTTTAGTAGGCTAAACAAGTTCTGAGCCCAAGTGTTTGTGGTTCGTTTGAGAGGTTACCAGTGGGAGATGAGGACCAGCAAGAGCTTTCAGGGCTGGCACCTTTAGTGTAGGAGCAATCGCCGGACGTTCGCATTTTCGGTGTTGAGCTCTGGCCAGATTGAGCAGGAGAGGCTGTGTACGTTGGAAGTTTTCGTAGGCTAAACAAGTTCAGAGCCCAAGTGTTTGTGGTTCGTTTGAGAGGTTACCAGTGGGAGATGAGGACCAGCAAGAGCTTTCAGGGCTGGCACCTTTAGTGCAGGAGCAATCGCCGGACGTTCGCAATTTCGGTGTTGAATTTTGGCCAGATTGAGCAGGAGAGGCTGTGTACGTTGGAAGTTTTAGTAGGCTAAACAAGTTCAGAGCCCAAGTGTTTGTGGTTCGTTTGAGAGGTTACCAGTGGGAGATGAGGAGCAGCAAGAGCTTTCAGGGCTGGCACCTTTAGTGTAGGAGCAATCGCCGGACGTTCGCAATTTCGGTGTTGAATTTCGGGCAGATTGAGCAGGAGAGGCTGTGTACGTTGGAAGTTTTAGTAGGCTAAAGAAGTTCAGAGCCCAAGTGTTTGTGGTTCGTTTGAGAGGTTACCAGTGGGAGATGAGGACCAGCAAGAGCTTTCAGGGCTGGCACCTTTAGTGTAGGAGCAATCGCTGGACGTTCGCAATTTCGGTGTTGAGCTCTGGCCAGATTGAGCAGGAGAGGCTGTGTAAGTTGGAAGTTTTCGTAGGCTAAACAAGTTCAGAGCCCAAGTGTTTGTGGTTCGTTTGAGAGGTTACCAGTGGGAGATGAGGAGCAGCAAGAGCTTTCAGGGCTGGCACCTTTAGTGCAGGAGCAATCGCCGGACGTTCGCAATTTCGGTGTTGAGCTCTGGCCAGATTGAGCAGGAGAGGCTGTGTACGTTGGAAGTTTTAGTAGGCTAAACAAGTTCAGAGCCCAAGTGTTTGTGGTTCGTTTGAGAGGTTACCAGTGGGAGATGAGGACCAGCAAGAGCTTTCAGGGCTGGCACCTTTAGTGTAGGAGCAATCGCCGGACGTTCGCAATTTCGGTGTTGAGCTCTGGCCAGATTGAGCAGGAGAGGCTGTGTACGTTGGAAGTTTTAGTAGGCTAAACAAGTTCTGAGCCCAAGTGTTTGTGGTTCGTTTGAGAGGTTACCAGTGGGAGATGAGGACCAGCAAGAGCTTTCAGGGCTGGCACCTTTAGTGTAGGAGCAATCGCCGGACGTTCGCATTTTCGGTGTTGAGCTCTGGCCAGATTGAGCAGGAGAGGCTGTGTACGTTGGAAGTTTTCGTAGGCTAAACAAGTTCAGAGCCCAAGTGTTTGTGGTTCGTTTGAGAGGTTACCAGTGGGAGATGAGGAGCAGCAAGAGCTTTCAGGGCTGGCACCTTTAGTGCAGGAGCAATCGCCGGACGTTCGCAATTTCGGTGTTGAATTTTGGCCAGATTGAGCAGGAGAGGCTGTGTACGTTGGAAGTTTTAGTAGGCTAAACAAGTTCAGAGCCCAAGTGTTTGTGGTTCGTTTGAGAGGTTACCAGTGGGAGATGAGGAGCAGCAAGAGCTTTCAGGGCTGGCACCTTTAGTGTAGGAGCAATCGCCGGACGTTCGCAATTTCGGTGTTGAATTTCGGGCAGATTGAGCAGGAGAGGCTGTGTACGTTGGAAGTTTTAGTAGGCTAAAGAAGTTCAGAGCCCAAGTGTTTGTGGTTCGTTTGAGAGGTTACCAGTGGGAGATGAGGACCAGCAAGAGCTTTCAGGGCTGGCACCTTTAGTGTAGGAGCAATCGCTGGACGTTCGCAATTTCGGTGTTGAGCTCTGGCCAGATTGAGCAGGAGAGGCTGTGTACGTTGGAAGTTTTAGTAGGCTAAACAAGTTCAGAGCCCAAGTGTTTGTGGTTCGTTTGAGAGGTTACCAGTGGGAGATGAGGACCAGCAAGAGCTTTCAGGGCTGGCACCTTTAGTGTAGGAGCAATCGCTGGACGTTCGGAATTTCGGTGTTGAGCTCTGGCCAGATTGAGCAGGAGAGGCTGTGTACGTTGGAAGTTTTCGTAGGCTAAACAAGTTCAGAGCCCAAGTGTTTGTGGTTCGTTTGAGAGGTTACCAGTGGGAGATGAGGACCAGCAAGAGCTTTCAGGGCTGGCACCTTTAGTGCAGGAGCAATCGCCGGACGTTCGCAATTTCGGTGTTGAGCTCTGGCCAGATTGAGCAGGAGAGGCTGTGTACGTTGGAAGTTTTAGTAGGCTAAACAAGTTCAGAGCCCAAGTGTTTGTGGTTCGTTTGAGAGGTTACCAGTGGGAGATGAGGACCAGCAAGAGCTTTCAGGGCTGGCACCTTTAGTGTAGGAGCAATCGCCGGACGTTCGCAATTTCGGTGTTGAGCTCTGGCCAGATTGAGCAGGAGAGGCTGTGTACGTTGGAAGTTTTAGTAGGCTAAACAAGTTCTGAGCCCAAGTGTTTGTGGTTCGTTTGAGAGGTTACCAGTGGGAGATGAGGACCAGCAAGAGCTTTCAGGGCTGGCACCTTTAGTGTAGGAGCAATCGCCGGACGTTCGCATTTTCGGTGTTGAGCTCTGGCCAGATTGAGCAGGAGAGGCTGTGTACGTTGGAAGTTTTAGTAGGCTAAACAAGTTCAGAGCCCAAGTGTTTGTGGTTCGTTTGAGAGGTTACCAGTGGGAGATGAGGAGCAGCAAGAGCTTTCAGGGCTGGCACCTTTAGTGCAGGAGCAATCGCTGGACGTTCGCAATTTCGGTGTTGAATTTTGGCCAGATTGAGCAGGAGAGGCTGTGTACGTTGGAAGTTTTAGTAGGCTAAACAAGTTCAGAGCCCAAGTGTTTGTGGTTCGTTTGAGAGGTTACCAGTGGGAGATGAGGAGCAGCAAGAGCTTTCAGGGCTGGCACCTTTAGTGTAGGAGCAATCGCCGGACGTTCACAATTTCGGTGTTGAGCTCTGGCCAGATTGAGCAGGAGAGGCTGTGTACGTTGGAAGTTTTCGTAGGCTAAACAAGTTCAGAGCCCAAGTGTTTGTGGTTCGTTTGAGAGGTTACCAGTGGGAGATGAGGAGCAGCAAGAGCTTTCAGGGCTGGCACCTTTAGTGTAGGAGCAATCGCTGGACGTTCGGAATTTCGGTGTTGAGCTCTGGCCAGATTGAGCAGGAGAGGCTGTGTACGTTGGAAGTTTTAGTAGGCTAAACAAGTTCAGAGCCCAAGTGTTTGTGGTTCGTTTGAGAGGTTACCAGTGGGAGATGAGGACCAGCAAGAGCTTTCAGGGCTGGCACCTTTAGTGTAGGAGCAATCGCCGGACGTTCGCAATTTCGGTGTTGAGCTCTGGCCAGATTGAGCAGGAGAGGCTGTGTACGTTGGAAGTTTTCGTAGGCTAAACAAGTTCAGAGCCCAAGTGTTTGTGGTTCGTTTGAGAGGTTACCAGTGGGAGATGAGGAGCAGCAAGAGCTTTCAGGGCTGGCACCTTTAGTGTAGGAGCAATCGCCGGACGTTCGCAATTTCGGTGTTGAATTTCGGGCAGATTGAGCAGGAGAGGCTGTGTACGTTGGAAGTTTTCGTAGGCTAAACAAGTTCAGAGCCCAAGTGTTTGTGGTTCGTTTGAGAGGTTACCAGTGGGAGATGAGGACCAGCAAGAGCTTTCAGGGCTGGCACCTTTAGTGTAGGAGCAATCGCTGGACGTTCGCAATTTCGGTGTTGAGCTCTGGCCAGATTGAGCAGGAGAGGCTGTGTACGTTGGAAGTTTTAGTAGCTTAATCAAGTTCAGAGCCCAAGTGTTTGTGGTTCGTTTGAGAGGTTACCAGTGGGAGATGAGGACCAGCAAGAGCTTTCAGGGCTGGCACCTTTAGTGTAGGAGCAATCGCCGGACGTTCGGAATTTCGGTGTTGAGCTCTGGCCAGATTGAGCAGGAGAGGCTGTGTACGTTGGAAGTTTTAGTAGGCTAAACAAGTTCAGAGCCCAAGTGTTTGTGGTTCGTTTGAGAGGTTACCAGTGGGAGATGAGGAGCAGCAAGAGCTTTCAGGGCTGGCACCTTTAGTGCAGGAGCAATCGCCGGACGTTCGCAATTTCGGTGTTGAGCTCTGGCCAGATTGAGCAGGAGAGGCTGTGTACGTTGGAAGTTTTAGTAGGCTAAACAAGTTCAGAGCCCAAGTGTTTGTGGTTCGTTTGAGAGGTTACCAGTGGGAGATGAGGACCAGCAAGAGCTTTCAGGGCTGGCACCTTTAGTGTAGGAGCAATCGCCGGACGTTCGCAATTTCGGTGTTGAGCTCTGGCCAGATTGAGCAGGAGAGGCTGTGTACGTTGGAAGTTTTAGTAGGCTAAACAAGTTCAGAGCCCAAGTGTTTGTGGTTCGTTTGAGAGGTTACCAGTGGGAGATGAGGACCAGCAAGAGCTTTCAGGGCTGGCACCTTTAGTGTAGGAGCAATCGCCGGACGTTCGCATTTTCGGTGTTGAGCTCTGGCCAGATTGAGCAGGAGAGGCTGTGTACGTTGGAAGTTTTCGTAGGCTAAACAAGTTCAGAGCCCAAGTGTTTGTGGTTCGTTTGAGAGGTTACCAGTGGGAGATGAGGAGCAGCAAGAGCTTTCAGGGCTGGCACCTTTAGTGCAGGAGCAATCGCCGGACGTTCGCAATTTCGGTGTTGAATTTTGGCCAGATTGAGCAGGAGAGGCTGTGTACGTTGGAAGTTTTAGTAGGCTAAACAAGTTCAGAGCCCAAGTGTTTGTGGTTCGTTTGAGAGGTTACCAGTGGGAGATGAGGAGCAGCAAGAGCTTTCAGGGCTGGCACCTTTAGTGTAGGAGCAATCGCCGGACGTTCGCAATTTCGGTGTTGAATTTCGGGCAGATTGAGCAGGAGAGGCTGTGTACGTTGGAAGTTTTAGTAGGCTAAAGAAGTTCAGAGCCCAAGTGTTTGTGGTTCGTTTGAGAGGTTACCAGTGGGAGATGAGGACCAGCAAGAGCTTTCAGGGCTGGCACCTTTAGTGTAGGAGCAATCGCTGGACGTTCGCAATTTCGGTGTTGAGCTCTGGCCAGATTGAGCAGGAGAGGCTGTGTACGTTGGAAGTTTTCGTAGGCTAAACAAGTTCAGAGCCCAAGTGTTTGTGGTTCGTTTGAGAGGTTACCAGTGGGAGATGAGGACCAGCAAGAGCTTTCAGGGCTGGCACCTTTAGTGTAGGAGCAATCGCTGGACGTTCGCAATTTCGGTGTTGAGCTCTGGCTAGATTGAGCAGGAGAGGCTGTGTACGTTGGAAGTTTTAGTAGGCTAAACAAGTTCAGAGCCCAAGTGTTTGTGGTTCGTTTGAGAGGTTACCAGTGGGAGATGAGGAGCAGCAAGAGCTTTCAGGGCTGGCACCTTTAGTGTAGGAGCAATCGCTGGACGTTCGGAATTTCGGTGTTGAGCTCTGGCCAGATTGAGCAGGAGAGGCTGTGTACGTTGGAAGTTTTCGTAGGCTAAACAAGTTCAGAGCCCAAGTGTTTGTGGTTCGTTTGAGAGGTTACCAGTGGGAGATGAGGACCAGCAAGAGCTTTCAGGGCTGGCACCTTTAGTGCAGGAGCAATCGCCGGACGTTCGCAATTTCGGTGTTGAGCTCTGGCCAGATTGAGCAGGAGAGGCTGTGTACGTTGGAAGTTTTAGTAGGCTAAACAAGTTCAGAGCCCAAGTGTTTGTGGTTCGTTTGAGAGGTTACCAGTGGGAGATGAGGACCAGCAAGAGCTTTCAGGGCTGGCACCTTTAGTGTAGGAGCAATCGCCGGACGTTCGCAATTTCGGTGTTGAGCTCTGGCCAGATTGAGCAGGAGAGGCTGTGTACGTTGGAAGTTTTAGTAGGCTAAACAAGTTCTGAGCCCAAGTGTTTGTGGTTCGTTTGAGAGGTTACCAGTGGGAGATGAGGACCAGCAAGAGCTTTCAGGGCTGGCACCTTTAGTGTAGGAGCAATCGCCGGACGTTCGCATTTTCGGTGTTGAGCTCTGGCCAGATTGAGCAGGAGAGGCTGTGTACGTTGGAAGTTTTCGTAGGCTAAACAAGTTCAGAGCCCAAGTGTTTGTGGTTCGTTTGAGAGGTTACCAGTGGGAGATGAGGAGCAGCAAGAGCTTTCAGGGCTGGCACCTTTAGTGCAGGAGCAATCGCCGGACGTTCGCAATTTCGGTGTTGAGCTCTGGCCAGATTGAGCAGGAGAGGCTGTGTACGTTGGAAGTTTTAGTAGGCTAAACAAGTTCAGAGCCCAAGTGTTTGTGGTTCGTTTGAGAGGTTACCAGTGGGAGATGAGGACCAGCAAGAGCTTTCAGGGCTGGCACCTTTAGTGTAGGAGCAATCGCCGGACGTTCGCAATTTCGGTGTTGAGCTCTGGCCAGATTGAGCAGGAGAGGCTGTGTACGTTGGAAGTTTTAGTAGGCTAAACAAGTTCTGAGCCCAAGTGTTTGTGGTTCGTTTGAGAGGTTACCAGTGGGAGATGAGGACCAGCAAGAGCTTTCAGGGCTGGCACCTTTAGTGTAGGAGCAATCGCCGGACGTTCGCATTTTCGGTGTTGAGCTCTGGCCAGATTGAGCAGGAGAGGCTGTGTACGTTGGAAGTTTTCGTAGGCTAAACAAGTTCAGAGCCCAAGTGTTTGTGGTTCGTTTGAGAGGTTACCAGTGGGAGATGAGGACCAGCAAGAGCTTTCAGGGCTGGCACCTTTAGTGCAGGAGCAATCGCCGGACGTTCGCAATTTCGGTGTTGAGCTCTGGCCAGATTGAGCAGGAGAGGCTGTGTACATTGGAAGTTTTAGTAGGCTAAACAAGTTCAGAGCCCAAGTGTTTGTGGTTCGTTTGAGAGGTTACCAGTGGGAGATGAGGAGCAGCAAGAGCTTTCAGGGCTGGCACCTTTAGTGTAGGAGCAATCGCCGGACGTTCGCAATTTCGGTGTTGAATTTCGGGCAGATTGAGCAGGAGAGGCTGTGTACGTTGGAAGTTTTAGTAGGCTAAAGAAGTTCAGAGCCCAAGTGTTTGTGGTTCGTTTGAGAGGTTCCCAGTGGGAGATGAGGACCAGCAAGAGCTTTCAGGGCTGGCACCTTTAGTGTAGGAGCAATCGCTGGACGTTCGCAATTTCGGTGTTGAGCTCTGGCCAGATTGAGCAGGAGAGGCTGTGTACGTTGGAAGTTTTCGTAGGCTAAACAAGTTCAGAGCCCAAGTGTTTGTGGTTCGTTTGAGAGGTTACCAGTGGGAGATGAGGACCAGCAAGAGCTTTCAGGGCTGGCACCTTTAGTGTAGGAGCAATCGCTGGACGTTCGCAATTTCGGTGTTGAGCTCTGGCTAGATTGAGCAGGAGAGGCTGTGTACGTTGGAAGTTTTCGTAGGCTAAACAAGTTCAGAGCCCAAGTGTTTGTGGTTCGTTTGAGAGGTTACCAGTGGGAGATGAGGAGCAGCAAGAGCTTTCAGGGCTGGCACCTTTAGTGTAGGAGCAATCGCTGGACGTTCGGAATTTCGGTGTTGAGCTCTGGCCAGATTGAGCAGAGAGGCTGTGTACGTTGGAAGTTTTCGTAGGCTAAACAAGTTCAGAGCCCAAGTGTTTGTGGTTCGTTTGAGAGGTTACCAGTGGGAGATGAGGACCAGCAAGAGCTTTCAGGGCTGGCACCTTTAGTGCAGGAGCAATCGCCGGACGTTCGCAATTTTCGGTGTTGAGCTCTGGCCAGATTGAGCAGGAGAGGCTGTGTACGTTGGAAGTTTTCGTAGGCTAAACAAGTTCAGAGCCCAAGTGTTTGTGGTTCGTTTGAGAGGTTACCAGTGGGAGATGAGGAGCAGCAAGAGCTTTCAGGGCTGGCACCTTTAGTGTAGGAGCAATCGCCGGACGTTCGCAATTTCGGTGTTGAGCTCTGGCCAGATTGAGCAGGAGAGGCTGTGTACGTTGGAAGTTTTAGTAGGCTAAACAAGTTCAGAGCCCAAGTGTTTGTGGTTCGTTGAGAGGTTACCAGTGGGAGATGAGGAGCAGCAAGAGCTTTCAGGGCTGGCACCTTTAGTGTAGGAGCAATCGCCGGACGTTCGCAATTCGGTGTTGAGCTCTGGCCAGATTGAGCAGGAGAGGCTGTGTACGTTGGAAGTTTTCGTAGGCTAAACAAGTTCAGAGCCCAAGTGTTTGTGGTTCGTTTGAGAGGTTACCAGTGGGAGATGAGGAGCAGCAAGAGCTTTCAGGGCTGGCACCTTTAGTGTAGGAGCAATCGCTGGACGTTCGGAATTTCGGTGTTGAGCTCTGGCCAGATTGAGCAGGAGAGGCTGTGTACGTTGGAAGTTTTAGTAGGCTAAACAAGTTCAGAGCCCAAGTGTTTGTGGTTCGTTTGAGAGGTTACCAGTGGGAGATGAGGACCAGCAAGAGCTTTCAGGGCTGGCACCTTTAGTGTAGGAGCAATCGCCGGACGTTCGCAATTTCGGTGTTGAGCTCTGGCCAGATTGAGCAGGAGAGGCTGTGTACGTTGGAAGTTTTCGTAGGCTAAACAAGTTCAGAGCCCAAGTGTTTGTGGTTCGTTTGAGAGGTTACCAGTGGGAGATGAGGAGCAGCAAGAGCTTTCAGGGCTGGCACCTTTAGTGTAGGAGCAATCGCCGGACGTTCGCAATTTCGGTGTTGAATTTTCGGGCAGATTGAGCAGGAGAGGCTGTGTACGTTGGAAGTTTTCGTAGGCTAAACAAGTTCAGAGCCCAAGTGTTTGTGGTTCGTTTGAGAGGTTACCAGTGGGAGATGAGGAGCAGCAAGAGCTTTCAGGGCTGGCACCTTTAGTGTAGGAGCAATCGCTGGACGTTCGCAATTTCTGGTGTTGAGCTCTGGCCAGATTGAGCAGGAGAGGCTGTGTACGTTGGAAGTTTTAGTAGCTTAATCAAGTTCAGAGCCCAAGTGTTTGTGGTTCGTTTGAGAGGTTACCAGTGGGAGATGAGGACCAGCAAGAGCTTTCAGGGCTGGCACCTTTAGTGTAGGAGCAATCGCTGGACGTTCGCAATTTCGGTGTTGAGCTCTGGCCAGATTGAGCAGGAGAGGCTGTGTACGTTGGAAGTTTTCGTAGGCTAAACAAGTTCAGAGCCCAAGTGTTTGTGGTTCGTTTGAGAGGTTACCAGTGGGAGATGAGGACCAGCAAGAGCTTTCAGGGCTGGCACCTTTAGTGTAGGAGCAATCGCTGGACGTTCGCAATTTCGGTGTTGAGCTCTGGCTAGATTGAGCAGGAGAGGCTGTGTACGTTGGAAGTTTTCGTAGGCTAAACAAGTTTCAGAGCCCAAGTGTTTGTGGTTCGTTTGAGAGGTTACAGTGGGAGATGAGGAGCAGCAAGAGCTTTCAGGGCTGGCACCTTTAGTGTAGGAGCAATCGCTGGACGTTCGCTATTTCGGTGTTGAGCTCTGGCCAGATTGAGCAGGAGAGGCTGTGTACATTGGAAGTTTCGTAGGCTAAACAAGTTCAGAGCCCAAGTGTTTGTGGTTCGTTTGAGAGGTTACCAGTGGGAGATGAGGACCAGCAAGAGCTTTCAGGGCTGGCACCTTTAGTGCAGGAGCAATCGCCGGACGTTCGCAATTTCGGTGTTGAGCTCTGGCCAGATTGAGCAGGAGAGGCTGTGTACGTTGGAAGTTTTAGTAGGCTAAACAAGTTCAGAGCCCAAGTGTTTGTGGTTCGTTTGAGAGGTTACCAGTGGGAGATGAGGACCAGCAAGAGCTTTCAGGGCTGGCACCTTTAGTGTAGGAGCAATCGCCGGACGTTCGCAATTTCGGTGTTGAGCTCTGGCCAGATTGAGCAGGAGAGGCTGTGTACGTTGGAAGTTTTAGTAGGCTAAACAAGTTCAGAGCCCAAGTGTTTGTGGTTCGTTTGAGAGGTTACCAGTGGGAGATGAGGACCAGCAAGAGCTTTCAGGGCTGGCACCTTTAGTGTAGGAGCAATCGCCGGACGTTCGCAATTTCGGTGTTGAGCTCTGGCAGATTGAGCAGGAGAGGCTGTGTACGTTGGAAGTTTTCGTAGGCTAAACAAGTTCAGAGCCCAAGTGTTTGTGGTTCGTTTGAGAGGTTACCAGTGGGAGATGAGGACCAGCAAGAGCTTTCAGGGCTGGCACCTTTAGTGTAGGAGCAATCGCCGGACGTTCGCATTTTCGGTGTTGAGCTCTGGCCAGATTGAGCAGGAGAGGCTGTGTACGTTGGAAGTTTTCGTAGGCTAAACAAGTTCAGAGCCCAAGTGTTTGTGGTTCGTTTGAGAGGTTACCAGTGGGAGATGAGGAGCAGCAAGAGCTTTCAGGGCTGGCACCTTTAGTGCAGGAGCAATCGCTGGACGTTCGGCAATTTCGGTGTTGAGCTCTGGCCAGATTGAGCAGGAGAGGCTGTGTACGTTGGAAGTTTTAGTAGGCTAAACAAGTTCAGAGCCCAAGTGTTTGTGGTTCGTTTTGAGAGGTTACCAGTGGGAGATGAGGACCAGCAAGAGCTTTCAGGGCTGGCACCTTTAGTGTAGGAGCAATCGCTGGACGTTCGCAATTAAGGTGTTGAGCTCTGGCCAGATTGAGCAGGAGAGGCTGTGTACGTTGGAAGTTTTAGTAGGCTAAACAAGTTCTGAGCCCAAGTGTTTGTGGTTCGTTTTGAGAGGTTACCAGTGGGAGATGAGGACCAGCAAGAGCTTTCAGGGCTGGCACCTTTAGTGTAGGAGCAATCGCTGGACGTTCGCAATTAAGGTGTTGAGCTCTGGCCAGATTGAGCAGGAGAGGCTGTGTACGTTGGAAGTTTTCGTAGGCTAAACAAGTTCAGAGCCCAAGTGTTTGTGGTTCGTTTGAGAGGTTACCAGTGGGAGATGAGGAGCAGCAAGAGCTTTCAGGGCTGGCACCTTTAGTGCAGGAGCAATCGCCGGACGTTCGCAATTTCGGTGTTGAATTTTGGCCAGATTGAGCAGGAGAGGGCTGTGTATGTTGGAAGTTTTAGTAGGCTAAACAAGTTCAGAGCCCAAGTGTTTGTGGTTCGTTTGAGAGGTTACCAGTGGGAGATGAGGACCAGCAAGAGCTTTCAGGGCTGGCACCTTTAGTGTAGGAGCAATCGCCGGACGTTCACAATTTCGGTGTTGAGCTCTGGCCAGATTGAGCAGGAGAGGCTGTGTTACGTTGGAAGTTTTCGTAGGCTAAACAAGTTCAGAGCCAAGTGTTTGTGGTTCGTTTGAGAGGTTACCAGTGGGAGATGAGGAGCAGCAAGAGCTTTCAGGGCTGGCACCTTTAGTGCAGGAGCAATCGCTGGACGTTCGCAATTTCGGTGTTGAGCTCTGGCCAGATTGAGCAGGAGAGGCTGTGTACGTTGGAAGTTTTAGTAGGCTAAACAAGTTCAGAGCCCAAGTGTTTGTGGTTCGTTTGAGAGGTTACCAGTGGGAGATGAGGACCAGCAAGAGCTTTCAGGGCTGGCACCTTTAGTGTAGGAGCAATCGCCGGACGTTCGCATTTTCGGTGTTGAGCTCTGGCCAGATTGAGCAGGAGAGGCTGTGTACGTTGGAAGTTTTCGTAGGCTAAACAAGTTCAGAGCCCAAGTGTTTGTGGTTCGTTTGAGAGGTTACCAGTGGGAGATGAGGACCAGCAAGAGCTTTCAGGGCTGGCACCTTTAGTGTAGGAGCAATCGCTGGACGTTCGGAATTTCGGTGTTGAGCTCTGGCCAGATTGAGCAGGAGAGGCTGTGTACGTTGGAAGTTTTCGTAGGCTAAACAAGTTCAGAGCCCAAGTGTTTGTGGTTCGTTTGAGAGGTTACCAGTGGGAGATGAGGACCAGCAAGAGCTTTCAGGGCTGGCACCTTTAGTGTAGGAGCAATCGCCGGACGTTCGCAATTTCGGTGTTGAGCTCTGGCCAGATTGAGCAGGAGAGGCTGTGTACGTTGGAAGTTTTCGTAGGCTAAACAAGTTCAGAGCCCCAAGTGTTTGTGGTTCGTTTGAGAGGTTACCAGTGGGAGATGAGGACCAGCAAGAGCTTTCAGGGCTGGCACCTTTAGTGTAGGAGCAATCGCCGGACGTTCGCAATTTCGGTGTTGAATTTCGGGCAGATTGAGCAGGAGAGGCTGTGTACGTTGGAAGTTTTCGTAGGCTAAACAAGTTCAGAGCCCAAGTGTTTGTGGTTCGTTTGAGAGGTTACCAGTGGGAGATGAGGACCAGCAAGAGCTTTCAGGGCTGGCACCTTTAGTGTAGGAGCAATCGCCGGACGTTCGCAATTTCGGTGTTGAGCTCTGGCCAGATTGAGCAGGAGAGGCTGTGTACGTTGGAAGTTTTAGTAGGCTAAACAAGTTCAGAGCCCAAGTGTTTGTGGTTCGTTTGAGAGGTTACCAGTGGGAGATGAGGACCAGCAAGAGCTTTCAGGGCTGGCACCTTTAGTGTAGGAGCAATCGCCGGACGTTCGCATTTTCGGTGTTGAGCTCTGGCCAGATTGAGCAGGAGAGGCTGTGTACGTTGGAAGTTTTAGTAGGCTAAACAAGTTCTGAGCCCAAGTGTTTGTGGTTCGTTTGAGAGGTTACCAGTGGGAGATGAGGACCAGCAAGAGCTTTCAGGGCTGGCACCTTTAGTGTAGGAGCAATCGCCGGACGTTCGCAATTTCGGTGTTGAGCTCTGGCCAGATTGAGCAGGAGAGGCTGTGTACGTTGGAAGTTTTCGTAGGCTAAACAAGTTCTGAGCCAAGTGTTTGTGGTTCGTTTGAGAGGTTACCAGTGGGAGATGAGGACCAGCAAGAGCTTTCAGGGCTGGCACCTTTAGTGTAGGAGCAATCGCCGGACGTTCGCATTTTCGGTGTTGAGCTCTGGCCAGATTGAGCAGGAGAGGCTGTGTACGTTGGAAGTTTTCGTAGGCTAAACAAGTTCAGAGCCCAAGTGTTTGTGGTTCGTTTGAGAGGTTACCAGTGGGAGATGAGGAGCAGCAAGAGCTTTCAGGGCTGGCACCTTTAGTGCAGGAGCAATCGCTGGACGTTCGCAATGTCGGTGTTGAGCTCTGGCCAGATTGAGCAGGAGAGGCTGTGTACGTTGGAAGTTTTAGTAGGCTAAACAAGTTCAGAGCCCAAGTGTTTGTGGTTCGTTTGAGAGGTTACCAGTGGGAGATGAGGACCAGCAAGAGCTTTCAGGGCTGGCACCTTTAGTGCAGGAGCAATCGCTGGACGTTCGCAATGTCGGTGTTGAGCTCTGGCCAGATTGAGCAGGAGAGGCTGTGTACGTTGGAAGTTTTAGTAGGCTAAACAAGTTCAGAGCCCAAGTGTTTGTGGTTCGTTTGAGAGGTTACCAGTGGGAGATGAGGACCAGCAAGAGCTTTCAGGGCTGGCACCTTTAGTGTAGGAGCAATCGCCGGACGTTCGCAATTTCGGTGTTGAATTTTGGCCAGATTGAGCAGGAGAGGCTGTGTACGTTGGAAGTTTAGTAGGCTAAACAAGTTCAGAGCCCAAGTGTTTGTGGTTCGTTTGAGAGGTTACCAGTGGGAGATGAGGAGCAGCAAGAGCTTTCAGGGCTGGCACCTTTAGTGCAGGAGCAATCGCTGGACGTTCGCAATTTCGGTGTTGAGCTCTGGCCAGATTGAGCAGGAGAGGCTGTGTACGTTGGAAGTTTTAGTAGGCTAAACAAGTTCAGAGCCCAAGTGTTTGTGGGGTTCGTTTGAGAGGTTACCAGTGGGAGATGAGGACCAGCAAGAGCTTTCAGGGCTGGCACCTTTAGTGTAGGAGCAATCGCTGGACGTTCGCAATTAAGGTGTTGAGCTCTGGCCAGATTGAGCAGGAGAGGCTGTGTACGTTGGAAGTTTTAGTAGGCTAAACAAGTTCAGAGCCCAAGTGTTTGTGGTTCGTTTGAGAGGTTACCAGTGGGAGATGAGGACCAGCAAGAGCTTTCAGGGCTGGCACCTTTAGTGTAGGAGCAATCGCCGGACGTTCGCATTTTCGGTGTTGAGCTCTGGCCAGATTGAGCAGGAGAGGCTGTGTACGTTGGAAGTTTTCGTAGGCTAAACAAGTTCAGAGCCCAAGTGTTTGTGGTTCGTTTGAGAGGTTACCAGTGGAGATGAGGAGCAGCAAGAGCTTTCAGGGCTGGCACCTTTAGTGCAGGAGCAATCGCCGGACGTTCGCAATTTCGGTGTTGAATTTTGGCCAGATTGAGCAGGAGAGGCTGTGTATGTTGGAAGTTTTAGTAGGCTAAACAAGTTCAGAGCCCAAGTGTTTGTGGTTCGTTTGAGAGGTTACCAGTGGGAGATGAGGACCAGCAAGAGCTTTCAGGGCTGGCACCTTTAGTGTAGGAGCAATCGCCGGACGTTCACAATTTCGGTGTTGAGCTCTGGCCAGATTGAGCAGGAGAGGCTGTGTACGTTGGAAGTTTTCGTAGGCTAAACAAGTTCAGAGCCCAAGTGTTTGTGGTTCGTTTGAGAGGTTACCAGTGGGAGATGAGGAGCAGCAAGAGCTTTCAGGGCTGGCACCTTTAGTGCAGGAGCAATCGCTGGACGTTCGCAATTTCGGTGTTGAGCTCTGGCCAGATTGAGCAGGAGAGGCTGTGTACGTTGGAAGTTTTAGTAGGCTAAACAAGTTCAGAGCCCAAGTGTTTGTGGTTCGTTTGAGAGGTTACCAGTGGGAGATGAGGACCAGCAAGAGCTTTCAGGGCTGGCACCTTTAGTGTAGGAGCAATCGCCGGACGTTCGCATTTTCGGTGTTGAGCTCTGGCCAGATTGAGCAGGAGAGGCTGTGTACGTTGGAAGTTTTCGTAGGCTAAACAAGTTCAGAGCCCAAGTGTTTGTGGTTCGTTTGAGAGGTTACCAGTGGGAGATGAGGACCAGCAAGAGCTTTCACGGCTGGCACCTTTAGTGTAGGGAGCAATCGCTGGACGTTCGGAATTTCGGTGTTGAGCTCTGGCCAGATTGAGCAGGAGAGGCTGTGTACGTTGGAAGTTTTCGTAGGCTAAACAAGTTCAGAGCCCAAGTGTTTGTGGTTCGTTTGAGAGGTTACCAGTGGGAGATGAGGACCAGCAAGAGCTTTCAGGGCTGGCACCTTTAGTGTAGGAGCAATCGCCGGACGTTCGCAATTTCGGTGTTGAGCTCTGGCCAGATTGAGCAGGAGAGGCTGTGTACGTTGGAAGTTTTCGTAGGCTAAACAAGTTCAGAGCCCAAGTGTTTGTGGTTCGTTTGAGAGGTTACCAGTGGGAGATGAGGACCAGCAAGAGCTTTCAGGGCTGGCACCTTTAGTGTAGGAGCAATCGCCGGACGTTCGCAATTTCGGTGTTGAATTTCGGGCAGATTGAGCAGGAGAGGCTGTGTACGTTGGAAGTTTTCGTAGGCTAAACAAGTTCAGAGCCCAAGTGTTTGTGGTTCGTTTGAGAGGTTACCAGTGGGAGATGAGGACCAGCAAGAGCTTTCAGGGCTGGCACCTTTAGTGTAGGAGCAATCGCCGGACGTTCGCAATTTCGGTGTTGAGCTCTGGCCAGATTGAGCAGGAGAGGCTGTGTACGTTGGAAGTTTTAGTAGGCTAAACAAGTTCAGAGCCCAAGTGTTTGTGGTTCGTTTGAGAGGTTACCAGTGGGAGATGAGGACCAGCAAGAGCTTTCAGGGCTGGCACCTTTAGTGTAGGAGCAATCGCCGGACGTTCGCAATTTCGGTGTTGAGCTCTGGCCAGATTGAGCAGGAGAGGCTGTGTACGTTGGAAGTTTTAGTAGGCTAAACAAGTTCTGAGCCCAAGTGTTTGTGGTTCGTTTGAGAGGTTACCAGTGGGAGATGAGGACCAGCAAGAGCTTTCAGGGCTGGCACCTTTAGTGTAGGAGCAATCGCCGGACGTTCGCAATTTCGGTGTTGAGCTCTGGCCAGATTGAGCAGGAGAGGCTGTGTACGTTGGAAGTTTTCGTAGTCTAAACAAGTTCTGAGCCCAAGTGTTTGTGGTTCGTTTGAGAGGTTACCAGTGGGAGATGAGGACCAGCAAGAGCTTTCAGGGCTGGCACCTTTAGTGTAGGAGCAATCGCCGGACGTTCGCATTTTCGGTGTTGAGCTCTGGCGAGATTGAGCAGGAGAGGCTGTGTACGTTGGAAGTTTTCGTAGGCTAAACAAGTTCAGAGCCCAAGTGTTTGTGGTTCGTTTGAGAGGTTACCAGTGGGAGATGAGGACCAGCAAGAGCTTTCAGGGCTGGCACCTTTAGTGCAGGAGCAATCGCTGGACGTTCGCAATGTCGGTGTTGAGCTCTGGCCAGATTGAGCAGGAGAGGCTGTGTACGTTGGAAGTTTTAGTAGGCTAAACAAGTTCAGAGCCCAAGTGTTTGTGGTTCGTTTGAGAGGTTACCAGTGGGAGATGAGGACCAGCAAGAGCTTTCAGGGCTTGCACCTTTAGTGTAGGAGCAATCGCCGGACGTTCGCAATTTCGGTGTTGAATTTTGGCCAGATTGAGCAGGAGAGGCTGTGTACGTTGGAAGTTTTAGTAGGCTAAACAAGTTCAGAGCCCAAGTGTTTGTGGTTCGTTTGAGAGGTTACCAGTGGGAGATGAGGACCAGCAAGAGCTTTCAGGGCTGGCACCTTTAGTGTAGGAGCAATCGCCGGACGTTCGCTATTTCGGTGTTGAATTTTGGCCAGATTGAGCAGGAGAGGCTGTGTACGTTGGAAGTTTTCGTAGGCTAAACAAGTTCAGAGCCCAAGTGTTTGTGGTTCGTTTGAGAGGTTACCAGTGGGAGATGAGGACCAGCAAGAGCTTTCAGGGCTGGCACCTTTAGTGCAGGAGCAATCGCTGGACGTTCGCAATTTCGGTGTTGAGCTCTGGCCAGATTGAGCAGGAGAGGCTGTGTACGTTGGAAGTTTTCATAGGCGAAACAAGTTCAGAGCCCAAGTGTTTGTGGTTCGTTTGAGAGGTTACCAGTGGGAGATGAGGACCAGCAAGATCTTTCAGGGCTGGCACCTTTAGTGTAGGAGCAATCGCCGGACGTTCGCAATTTCGGTGTTGAATTTTGGCCAG
Organism: Gavia stellata; assembly: GCF_030936135.1. Taxonomy (NCBI): domain Eukaryota; kingdom Metazoa; phylum Chordata; class Aves; order Gaviiformes; family Gaviidae; genus Gavia; species Gavia stellata. Next base: position 41,566 of record NW_026776363.1, on the reverse strand, counting down.
ATTGAGCAGGAGAGGCTGTGTACGTTGGAAGTTTTAGTAGGCTAAACAAGTTCAGAGCCCAAGTGTTTGTGGTTCGTTTGAGAGGTTACCAGTGGGAGATGAGGACCAGCAAGAGCTTTCAGGGCTGGCACCTTTAGTGTAGGAGCAATCGCCGGACGTTCACAATTTCGGTGTTGAGCTCTGGCCAGATTGAGCAGGAGAGGCTGTGTACGTTGGAAGTTTTAGTAGGCTAAACAAGTTCAGAGCCCAAGTGTTTGTGGTTCGTTTGACGAGGTTACCAGTGGGAGATGAGGACCAGCAAGAGCTTTCAGGGCTTGCACCTTTAGTGTAGGAGCAATCGCCGGACGTTCGCAATTTCGGTGTTGAATTTTGGCCAGATTGAGCAGGAGAGGCTGTGTACGTTGGAAGTTTTAGTAGGCTAAACAAGTTCAGAGCCCAAGTGTTTGTGGTTCGTTTGAGAGGTTACCAGTGGGAGATGAGGAGCAGCAAGAGCTTTCAGGGCTGGCACCTTTAGTGCAGGAGCAATCGCTGGACGTTCGCAATTTCGGTGTTGAGCTCTGGCCAGATTGAGCAGGAGAGGCTGTGTACGTTGGAAGTTTTCATAGGCGAAACAAGTTCAGAGCCCAAGTGTTTGTGGTTCGTTTGAGAGGTTACCAGTGGGAGATGAGGACCAGCAAGAGCTTTCAGGGCTGGCACCTTTAGTGTAGGAGCAATCGCCGGACGTTCGCAATTTCGGTGTTGAATTTTGGCCAGATTGAGCAGGAGAGGCTGTGTACGTTGGAAGTTTTAGTAGGCTAAACAAGTTCAGAGCCCAAGTGTTTGTGGTTCGTTTGAGAGGTTACCAGTGGGAGATGAGGACCAGCAAGAGCTTTCAGGGCTGGCACCTTTAGTGTAGGAGCAATCGCCGGACGTTCACAATTTCGGTGTTGAGCTCTGGCCAGATTGAGCAGGAGAGGCTGTGTATGTTGGAAGTTTTAGTAGGCTAAACAAGTTCAGAGCCCAAGTGTTTGTGGTTCGTTTGAGAGGTTACCAGTGGGAGATGAGGACCAGCAAGAGCTTTCAGGGCTGGCACCTTTAGTGTAGGAGCAATCGCCGGACGTTCGCAATTTCGGTGTTGAATTTCGGGCAGATTGAGCAGGAGAGGCTGTGTACGTTGGAAGTTTTCGTAGGCTAAACAAGTTCAGAGCCCAAGTGTTTGTGGTTCGTTTGAGAGGTTACCAGTGGGAGATGAGGACCAGCAAGAGCTTTCAGGGCTGGCACCTTTAGTGTAGGAGCAATCGCCGGACGTTCGCAATTTCGGTGTTGAGCTCTGGCCAGATTGAGCAGGAGAGGCTGTGTACGTTGGAAGTTTTAGTAGGCTAAACAAGTTCAGAGCCCAAGTGTTTGTGGTTCGTTTGAGAGGTTACCAGTGGGAGATGAGGACCAGCAAGAGCTTTCAGGGCTGGCACCTTTAGTGTAGGAGCAATCGCTGGACGTTCGCAATTTCGGTGTTGAGCTCTGGCCAGATTGAGCAGGAGAGGCTGTGTACGTTGGAAGTTTTAGTAGGCTAAACAAGTTCAGAGCCCAAGTGTTTGTGGTTCGTTTGAGAGGTTACCAGTGGGAGATGAGGACCAGCAAGAGCTTTCAGGGCTGGCACCTTTAGTGTAGGAGCAATCGCTGGACGTTCGCAATTTCGGTGTTGAGCTCTGGCCAGATTGAGCAGGATGAGGCTGTGTACGTTGGAAGTTTTAGTAGGCTAAACAAGTTCAGAGCCCAAGTGTTTGTGGTTCGTTTGAGAGGTTACCAGTGGGAGATGAGGACCAGCAAGAGCTTTCAGGGCTGGCACCTTTAGTGTAGGAGCAATCGCTGGACGTTCGCAATTTCGGTGTTGAGCTCTGGCCAGATTGAGCAGGAGAGGCTGTGTACGTTGGAAGTTTTCGTAGGCTAAACAAGTTCAGAGCCCAAGTGTTTGTGGTTCGTTTGAGAGGTTACCAGTGGGAGATGAGGACCAGCAAGAGCTTTCAGGGCTGGCACCTTTAGTGTAGGAGCAATCGCTGGACGTTCGCAATTTCGGTGTTGAGCTCTGGCCAGATTGAGCAGGAGAGGCTGTGTACGTTGGAAGTTTTCGTAGGCTAAACAAGTTCAGAGCCCAAGTGTTTGTGGTTCGTTTGAGAGGTTACCAGTGGGAGATGAGGACCAGCAAGAGCTTTCAGGGCTGCCACCTTTAGTGTAGGAGCAATCGCTGGACGTTCGCAATTTCGGTGTTGAGCTCTGGCCAGATTGAGCAGGAGAGGCTATGTACGTTGGAAGTTTTCGTAGGCTAAACAAGTTCAGAGCCCAAGTGTTTGTGGTTCGTTTGAGAGGTTACCAGTGGGAGATGAGGACCAGCAAGAGCTTTCAGGGCTGGCACCTTTAGTGTAGGAGCAATCGCTGGACGTTCGCAATTTCGGTGTTGAGCTCTGGCTAGATTGAGCAGGAGAGGCTGTGTACGTTGGAAGTTTTAGTAGGCTAAACAAGTTCAGAGCCCAAGTGTTTGTGGTTCGTTTGAGAGGTTACCAGTGGGAGATGAGGACCAGCAAGAACTTTCAGGGCTGGCACCTTTAGTGTAGGAGCAATAGCTGGACGTTCGCAATTTCGGTGTTGAGCTCTGGCCAGATTGAGCAGGAGAGGCTGTGTACGTTGGAAGTTTTCGTAGGCTAAACAAGTTCAGAGCCCAAGTGTTTGTGGTTCATTTGAGAGGTTACCAGTGGGAGATGAGGACCAGCAAGAGCTTTCAGGGCTGGCACCTTTAGTGTAGGAGCAATCGCCGGACGTTCGCAATTTCGGTGTTGAGCTCTGGCTAGATTGAGCAGGAGAGGCTCTGTACGTTGGAAGTTTTAGTAGGCTAAACAAGTTCAGAGCCCAAGTGTTTGTGGTTCGTTTGAGAGGTTACCAGTGGGAGATGAGGACCAGCAAGAGCTTTCAGGGCTGGCACCTTTAGTGTAGGAGCAATCGCTGGACGTTCGCATTTTCGGTGTTGAGCTCTGGCCAGATTGAGCAGGAGAGGCTGTGTACGTTGGACGTTTTAGTAGCCTAAACAAGTTCAGAGCCCAAGTGTTTGTGGTTCGTTTGAGAGGTTACCAGTGGGAGATGAGGAGCAGCAAGAGCTTTCAGGGCTGGCACCTTTAGTGTAGGAGCAATCGCCGGACGCTCGCAATTAAGGTGTTGAGCTCTGGCTAGATTGAGCAGGAGAGGCTGTGTACGTTGGAAGTTTTAGTAGGCTAAACAAGTTCAGAGCCCAAGTGTTTGTGGTTCGTTTGAGAGGTTACCAGTGGGAGATGAGGACCAGCAAGAGCTTTCAGGGCTGGCACCTTTAGTGTAGGAGCAATCGCTGGACGTTCGCAATTTCGGTGTTGAGCTCTGGCCAGATTGAGCAGGAGAGACTGTGTACGTTGGAAGTTTTAGTAGGCTAAACAAGTTGAGAGCCAAAGTGTTTGTGGTTCGTTTGAGAGGTTACCAGTGGGAGATGAGGACCAGCAAGAGCTTTCAGGGCTGGCACCTTTAGTGTAGGAGCAATCGCTGGACGTTCGCAATTTCGGTGTTGAGCTCTGGCCAGATTGAGCAGAGAGGCTGTGTACGTTGGAAGTTTTAGTAGGCGAAACAAGTTCAGAGCCCAAGTGTTTGTGGTTCGTTTGAGAGGTTACCAGTGGGAGATGAGGACCAGCAAGAGCTTTCAGGGCTGGCACCTTTAGTGTAGGAGCAATCGCCGGACGTTCGCAATTTCAGTGTTGAATTTGGGGCAGATTGAGCAGGAGAGGCTGTGTACGTTGGAAGTTTTAGTAGGCTAAACAAGTTCAGAGCCCAAGTGTTTGTGGTTCGTTGAGGTTACCAGTGGGAGATGAGGACCAGCAAGAGCTTTCAGGGCTGGCACCTTTAGTGTAGGAAGCAATCGCTGGACGTTCGCAATTTCGTGTTGAGCTCTGGCCAGATTGAGCAGGAGAGGCTGTGTACGTTGGAAGTTTTCGTAGGCTAAACAAGTTCAGAGCCCAAGTGTTTGTGGTTCGTTTGAGAGGTTACCAGTGGGAGATGAGGACCAGCAAGAGCTTTCAGGGCTGGCACCTTTAGTGTAGGAGCAATCGCTGGACGTTCGCAATTTCGGTGTTGAATTTCGGGCAGATTGAGCAGGAGAGGCTGTGTACGTTGGAAGTTTTAGTAGGCTAAACAAGTTCAGAGCCCAAGTGTTTGTGGTTCATTTGAGAGGTTACCAGTGGGAGATGAGGACCAGCAAGAGCTTTCAGGGCTGGCACCTTTAGTGTAGGAGCAATCGCTGGACGTTCGCAATTTCGGTGTTGAGCTCTGGCCAGATTGAGCAGGAGAGGCTGTGTACGTTGGAAGTTTTAGTAGCCTAAAGAAGTTCAGAGCCCAAGTGTTTGTGGTTCATTTGAGAGGTTACCAGTGGGAGATGAGGACCAGCAAGAGCTTTCAGGGCTGGCACCTTTAGTGTAGGAGCAATCGCCGGACGTTCGCAATTTCGGTGTTGAGCTCTGGCCAGATTGAGCAGGAGAGGCTATGTACGTTGGAAGTTTTCGTAGGCTAAACAAGTTCAGAGCCAAGTGTTTGTGGTTCGTTTGAGAGGTTACCAGTGGGAGATGAGGACCAGCAAGAGCTTTCAGGGCTGGCACCTTTAGTGTAGGAGCAATCGCTGGGCGTTCGCAATTAAGGTGTTGAGCTCTGGCTAGACTGAGCAGGAGAGGCTGTGTACGTTGGAAGTTTTAGTAGGCTAAACAAGTTCAGAGCCCAAGTGTTTGTGGTTCGTTTGAGAGGTTACCAGTGGGAGATGAGGACCAGCAAGAGCTTTCAGGGCTGGCACCTTAGTGTAGGAGCAATCACTGGACGTTCGCAATTTCGGTGTTGAATTTCGGGCAGATTGAGCAGGAGAGGCTGTGTACGTTGGAAGTTTTAGCTAGGCGAAACAAGTTCAGAGCCCAAGTGTTTGTGGTTCGTTTGAGAGGTACCAGTGGGAGATGAGGACCAGCAAGAGCTTTCAGGGCTGGCACCTTTAGTGTAGGAGCAATCGCCGGACGTTCGCAATTTCGGTGTTGAGCTCTGGCCAGATTGAGCAGGAGAGGCTCTGTACGTTGGAAGTTTTAGTAGGCTAAACAAGTTCAGAGCCCAAGTGTTTGTGGTTCGTTTGAGAGGTTACCATGGGAGATGAGGACCAGCAAGAGCTTTCAGGGCTGGCACCTTTAGTGTAGGAGCAATCGCTGGACGTTCGCAATTTTCGGTGTTGAGCTCTGGCCAGATTGAGCAGGAGAGGCTGTGTACGTTGGACGTTTTAGTAGCCTAACAAGTTCAGAGCCCAAGTGTTTCTGGTTCGTTTGAGAGGTTACCAGTGGGAGATGAGGACCAGCAAGAGCTTTCAGGGCTGGCACCTTTAGTGTAGGAGCAATCGCTGGACGTTCGCTATTTCGGTGTTGAATTTTGGCCAGATTGAGCAGGAGAGGCTGTGTACGTTGGAAGTTTTAGTAGGCTAAACAAGTTCAGAGCCCAAGTGTTTGTGGTTCGTTTGAGAGGTTACCAGTGGGAGATGAGGACCAGCAAGAGCTTTCAGGGCTGGCACCTTTAGTGTAGGAGCAATCGCTGGACGTTCGCAATTTCGGTGTTGAGCTCTGACCAGATTGAGCAGGAGAGGCTGTGTACGTTGGAAGTTTTCGTAGGCTAAACAAGTTCAGAGGCCAAGTGTTTGTGGTTCGTTTGAGAGGTTACCAGTGGGAGATGAGGACCAGCAAGAGCTTTCAGGGCTGGCACCTTTAGTGTAGGAGCAATCGCCGGACGCTCGCAATTAAGGTGTTGAGCTCTGGCTAGATTGAGCAGGAGAGGCTGTGTACGTTGGAAGTTTTAGTAGGCGAAACAAGTTCAGAGCCCAAGTGTTTGTGGTTCATTTGAGAGGTTACCAGTGGGAGATGAGGACCAGCAAGAGCTTTCAGGGCTGGCACCTTTAGTGTAGGAGCAATCGCTGGACGTTCGCAATTTCGGTGTTGAGCTCTGGCCAGATTGAGCAGGGAGAGGCTGTGTACGTTGGACGTTTTAGTAGCTAAACAAGTTCAGAGCCCAAGTGTTTGTGGTTCGTTTGAGAGGTTACCAGTGGGAGATGAGGACCAGCAAGAGCTTTCAGGGCTGGCACCTTTAGTGTAGGAGCAATCGCTGGACGTTCGCAATTAAGGTGTTGAGCTCTGGCTAGGACTGAGCAGGAGAGGCTGTGTACGTTGGAAGTTTTCGTAGGCTAAACAAGTTCAGAGCCCAAGTGTTTGTGGTTCGTTTGAGAGGTTACCAGTGGAGATCAGGACCAGCAAGAGCTTTCAGGGCTGGCACCTTTAGTGTAGGAGCAATCGCTGGACGTTCGCAATTTCGGTGTTGAGCTCTGGCCAGATTGAGCAGGAGAGGCTGTGTACGTTGGAAGTTTTAGTAGGCTAAACAAGTTCAGAGCCCAAGTGTTTGTGGTTCGTTTGAGAGGTTACCAGTGGGAGATGAGGGCCAGCAAGAGCTTTCAGGGCTGGCACCTTTAGTGTAGGAGCAATCGCTGGATGTTCGCAATTTCGGTGTTGAATTTTCGGGCAGATTGAGCAGGAGAGGCTGTGTACGTTGGAAGTTTTCGTAGGCTAAACAAGTCAGAGCCCAAGTGTTTGTGGTTCGTTTGAGAGGTTACCAGTGGGAGATGAGGACCAGCAAGAGCTTTCAGGGCTGGCACCTTTAGTGTAGGAGCAATCGCTGGACGTTCGCAATTTCGGTGTTGAGCTCTGGCCAGATTGAGCAGGAGAGGCTGTGTACGTTGGAAGTTTTAGTAGGCTAAACAAGTTCAGAGCCCAAGTGTTTGTGGTTCGTTGAGAGGTTACCAGTGGGAGATGAGGACCAGCAAGAGCTTTCAGGGCTGGCACCTTTAGTGCAGGAGCAATCGCTGGACGTTCGCAATTAAGGTGTTGAGCTCTGGCTAGACTGAGCAGGAGAGGCTGTGTACGTTGGAAGTTTTAGTAGGCTAAACAAGTTCAGAGCCCAAGTGTTTGTGGTTCGTTTGAGAGGTTACCAGTGGGAGATGAGGACCAGCAAGAGCTTTCAGGGCTGGCACCTTTAGTGTAGGAGCAATCGCCGGACGTTCACAATTTCGGTGTTGAATTTTTGCCACATTGAGCAGGAGAGGCTGTGTACGTTGGAAGTTTTAGTAGGCTAAACAAGTTCAGAGCCCAAGTGTTTGTGGTTCATTTGAGAGGTTACCAGTGGAGATGAGGACCAGCAAGAGCTTTCAGGCTGGCACCTTTAGTGTAGAGCAATCGCTGGACGTTCGCAATTTCGGTGTTGAGCTCTGGCCAGATTGAGCAGGAGAGGCTGTGTACGTTGGAAGTTTTAGTAGGCTAAACAAGTTCAGAGCCCAAGTGTTTGTGGTTCATTTGAGAGGTTACCAGTGGGAGATGAGGACCAGCAAGAGCTTTCAGGGCTGGCACCTTTAGTGTAGGAGCAATCGCTGGACGTTCGCAATTTCGGTGTTGAGCTCTGGCCAGATTGAGCAGGAGAGGCTGTGTACGTTGGAAGTTTTCGTAGGCTAAACAAGTTCAGAGCCCAAGTGTTTGTGGTTCGTTGAGAGGTTACCAGTGGGAGATGAGGACCAGCAAGAGCTTTCAGGGCTGGCACCTTTAGTGTAGGAGCAATCGCTGGACGTTCGCAATTAAGGTGTTGAGCTCTGGCTAGACTGAGCAGGAGAGGCTGTGTACGTTGGAAGTTTTAGTAGGCTAAACAAGTTCAGAGCCCAAGTGTTTGTGGTTCGTTTGAGAGGTTACCAGTGGGAGATGAGGACCAGCAAGAGCTTTCAGGGCTGGCACCTTTAGTGTAGGAGCAATCGCCGGACGTTCGCAATTTCGGTGTTGAGCTCTGGCCAGATTGAGCAGGAGAGGCTGTGTACGTTGGAAGTTTTCGTAGGCTAAACAAGTTCAGAGCCCAAGTGTTTGTGGTTCGTTTGAGAGGTTACCAGTGGGAGATGAGGAACAGCAAGAGCTTTCAGGGCTGGCACCTTTAGTGTAGGAGCAATCGCCGACGTTCGCAATTCGGTGTTGAGCTCTAGCAGATTGAGCAGGAGAGGCTGTGTACGTTGGAAGTTTTCGTAGGCTAAACAAGTTCAGAGCCCAAGTGTTGTGGTTCGTTTGAGAGGTTACCAGTGGGAGATGAGGACCAGCAAGAGCTTTCAGGGCTGGCACCTTTAGTGTAGGAGCAATCGCTGGACGTTCGCAATTTCGGTGTTGAGCTCTGGCCAGATTGAGCAGGAGAGGCTGTGTACGTTGGAAGTTTTAGTAGGCTAAACAAGTTCAGAGCCCAAGTGTTTGTGGTTCGTTTGAGAGGTTACCAGTGGGAGATGAGGACCAGCAAGAGCTTTCAGGGCTGGCACCTTTAGTGTAGGAGCAATCGCCGGACGTTCGCAATTTCGGTGTTGAATTTTGGCCAGATTGAGCAGGAGAGGCTGTGTACGTTGGAAGTTTTAGTAGGCTAAACAAGTTCAGAGCCCAAGTGTTTGTGGTTCGTTTGAGAGGTTACCAGTGGGAGATGAGGACCAGCAAGAGCTTTCAGGGCTGGCACCTTTAGTGTAGGAGCAATCGCCGGACGTTCGCAATTTCGGTGTTGAGCTCTGGCCAGATTGAACAGGAGAGGCTGTGTACGTTGGAAGTTTTCGTAGGCTAAACAAGTTCAGAGCCCAAGTGTTTGTGGTTCGTTTGAGAGGTTACCAGTGGGAGATGAGGACCAGCAAGAGCTTTCAGGGCTGGCACCTTTAGTGTAGGAGCAATCGCTGGACGTTCGCAATTTCGGTGTTGAGCTCTGGCCAGATTGAGCAGGAGAGGCTGTGTACGTTGGAAGTTTTAGTAGCCTAAACAAGTTCAGAGCCCAAGTGTTTGTGGTTCGTTTGAGAGGTTACCAGTGGGAGATGAGGACCAGCAAGAGCTTTCAGGGCTGGCACCTTTAGTGTAGGAGCAATCGCCGGACGTTCGCAATTTCGGTGTTGAGCTCTGGCCAGATTGAGCAGGAGAGGCTGTGTACGTTGGAAGTTTTCGTAGCTAAACAAGTTCAGAGCCAAGTGTTTGTGGTTCGTTTGAGAGGTTACCAGTGGGAGATGAGGACCAGCAAGAGCTTTCAGGGCTGGCACCTTTAGTGTAGGAGCAATCGCTGGACGTTCGCAATTAAGGTGTTGAGCTCTGGCTAGACTGAGCAGGAGAGGCTGTGTACGTTGGAAGTTTTAGTAGGCTAAACAAGTTCAGAGCCCAAGTGTTTGTGGTTCGTTTGAGAGGTTACCAGTGGGAGATGAGGACCAGCAAGAGCTTTCAGGGCTGGCACCTTTCGTGTAGGAGCAATCGCTGGACGTTCGCAATTTCGGTGTTGAATTTCGGGCAGATTGAGCAGGAGAGGCTGTGTACGTTGGAAGTTTTCGTAGGCTAAACAAGTTCAGAGCCCAAGTGTTTGTGGTTCGTTTGAGAGGTTACCAGTGGGAGATGAGGACCAGCAAGAGCTTTCAGGGCTGGCACCTTTAGTGTAGGAGCAATCGCTGGACGTTCGCAATTTCGGTGTTGAGCTCTGGCCAGATTGAGCAGGAGAGGCTGTGTACGTTGGAAGTTTTCGTAGGCTAAACAAGTTCAGAGCCCAAGTGTTTGTGGTTCGTTTGAGAGGTTACCAGTGGGAGATGAGGACCAGCAAGAGCTTTCAGGGCTGGCACCTTTAGTGTAGGAGCAATCGCTGGACGTTCGCAATTTCGGTGTTGAGCTCTGGCCAGATTGAGCAGGAGAGGCTATGTACGTTGGAAGTTTTCGTAGGCTAAACAAGTTCAGAGCCCAAGTGTTTGTGGTTCGTTTGAGAGGTTACCAGTGGGAGATGAGGACCAGCAAGAGCTTTCAGGGCTGGCACCTTTAGTGTAGGAGCAATCGCTGGACGTTCGCAATTTCGGTGTTGAGCTCTGGCCAGATTGAGCAGGAGAGGCTGTGTACGTTGGAAGTTTTAGTAGGCTAAACAAGTTCAGAGCCCAAGTGTTTGTGGTTCGTTTGAGAGGTTACCAGTGGGAGATGAGGACCAGCAAGAGCTTTCAGGGCTGGCACCTTTAGTGTAGGAGCAATCGCTGGACGTTCGCAATTTCGGTGTTGAGCTCTGGCCAGATTGAGCAGGAGAGGCTGTGTACGTTGGAAGTTTTAGTAGGCTAAACAAGTTCAGAGCCCAAGTGTTTGTGGTTCGTTTGAGAGGTTACCAGTGGGAGATGAGGACCAGCAAGAGCTTTCAGGGCTGGCACCTTTAGTGTAGGAGCAATCGCTGGACGTTCGCAATTTCGGTGTTGAGCTCTGACCAGATTGAGCAGGAGAGGCTGTGTACGTTGGAAGTTTTAGTAGGCTAAACAAGTTCAGAGCCCAAGTGTTTGTGGTTCGTTTGAGAGGTTACCAGTGGGAGATGAGGACCAGCAAGAGCTTTCAGGGCTGGCACCTTTAGTGTAGGAGCAATCGCTGGACGTTCGCATTTTCGGTGTTGAGCTCTGGCCAGATTGAGCAGGAGAGGCTGTGTACATTGGACGTTTTAGTAGCCTAAACAAGTTCAGAGCCCAAGTGTTTGTGGTTCGTTTGAGAGGTTACCAGTGGGAGATGAGGACCAGCAAGAGCTTTCAGGGCTGGCACCTTTAGTGTAGGAGCAATCGCTGGACGTTCGCTATTTCGGTGTTGAATTTTGGCCAGATTGAGCAGGAGAGGCTGTGTACGTTGGAAGTTTTCGTAGGCTAAACAAGTTCAGAGCCCAAGTGTTTGTGGTTCGTTTGAGAGGTTACCAGTGGGAGATGAGGACCAGCAAGAGCTTTCAGGGCTGGCACCTTTAGTGTAGGAGCAATCGCTGGACGTTCGCAATTTCGGTGTTGAGCTCTGACCAGATTGAGCAGGAGAGGCTGTGTACGTTGGAAGTTTTCGTAGGCTAAACAAGTTCAGAGCCCAAGTGTTTGTGGTTCGTTTGAGAGGTTACCAGTGGGAGATGAGGACCAGCAAGAGCTTTCAGGGCTGGCACCTTTAGTGTAGGAGCAATCGCCGGACGCTCGCAATTAAGGTGTTGAGCTCTGGCTAGATTGAGCAGGAGAGGCTGTGTACGTTGGAAGTTTTAGTAGGCCGAAACAAGTTCAGAGCCCAAGTGTTTGTGGTTCGTTTGAGAGGTTACCAGTGGGAGATGAGGACCAGCAAGAGCTTTCAGGGCTGGCACCTTTAGTGTAGGAGCAATCGCCGGACGTTCGCAATTTCAGTGTTGAATTTGGGGCAGATTGAGCAGGAGAGGCTGTGTACGTTGGAAGTTTTAGTAGGCTAAACAAGTTCAGAGCCCAAGTGTTTGTGGTTCGTTTGAGAGGTTACCAGTGGGAGATGAGGACCAGCAAGAGCTTTCAGGGCTGGCACCTTTAGTGTAGGAGCAATCGCTGGACGTTCGCAATTTCGGTGTTGAGCTCTGGCCAGATTGAGCAGGAGAGGCTGTGTACGTTGGAAGTTTTAGTAGCCTAAACAAGTTCAGAGCCCAAGTGTTTGTGGTTCATTTGAGAGGTTACCAGTGGGAGATGAGGACCAGCAAGAGCTTTCAGGGCTGGCACCTTTAGTGTAGGAGCAATCGCCGGACGTTCGCAATTTCGGTGTTGAGCTCTGGCCAGATTGAGCAGGAGAGGCTGTGTACGTTGGAAGTTTTAGTAGGCTAAACAAGTTCAGAGCCCAAGTGTTTGTGGTTCATTTGAGAGGTTACCAGTGGGAGATGAGGACCAGCAAGAGCTTTCAGGGCTGGCACCTTTAGTGTAGGAGCAATCGCTGGAGCGTTCGCAATTAAGGTGTTGAGCTCTGGCTAGACTGAGCAGGAGAGGCTGTGTACGTTGGAAGTTTTAGTAGGCTAAACAAGTTCAGAGCCCAAGTGTTTGTGGTTCGTTTGAGAGGTTACCAGTGGGAGATGAGGACCAGCAAGAGCTTTCAGGGCTGGCACCTTTAGTGTAGGAGCAATCACTGGACGTTCGCAATTTCGGTGTTGAATTTCGGGCAGATTGAGCAGGAGAGGCTGTGTACGTTGGAAGTTTTAGTAGGCGAAACAAGTTCAGAGCCCAAGTGTTTGTGGTTCGTTTGAGAGGTTACCAGTGGGAGATGAGGACCAGCAAGAGCTTTCAGGGCTGGCACCTTTAGTGTAGGAGCAATCGCCGGACGTTCGCAATTTCGGTGTTGAGCTTCTGGCTAGATTGAGCAGGAGAGGCTCTGTACGTTGGAAGTTTTAGTAGGCTAAACAAGTTCAGAGCCCAAGTGTTTGTGGTTCGTTTGAGAGGTTACCAGTGGGAGATGAGGACCAGCAAGAGCTTTCAGGGCTGGCACCTTTAGTGTAGGAGCAATCGCTGGACGTTCGCATTTTCGGTGTTGAGCTCTGGCCAGATTGAGCAGGAGAGGCTGTGTACGTTGGACGTTTTAGTAGCCTAAACAAGTTCAGAGCCCAAGTGTTTCTGGTTCGTTTGAGAGGTTACCAGTGGGAGATGAGGACCAGCAAGAGCTTTCAGGGCTGGCACCTTTAGTGTAGGAGCAATCGCTGGACGTTCGCTATTTCGGTGTTGAATTTTGGCCAGATTGAGCAGGAGAGGCTGTGTACGTTGGAAGTTTTAGTAGGCTAAACAAGTTCAGAGCCCAAGTGTTTGTGGTTCGTTTGAGAGGTTACCAGTGGGAGATGAGGACCAGCAAGAGCTTTCAGGGCTGGCACCTTTAGTGTAGGAGCAATCGCTGGACGTTCGCAATTTCGGTGTTGAGCTCTGACCAGATTGAGCAGGAGAGGCTGTGTACGTTGGAAGTTTTCGTAGGCTAAACAAGTTCAGAGGCCAAGTGTTTGTGGTTCGTTTGAGAGGTTACCAGTGGGAGATGAGGACCAGCAAGAGCTTTCAGGGCTGGCACCTTTAGTGTAGGAGCAATCGCCGGACGCTCGCAATTAAGGTGTTGAGCTCTGGCTAGATTGAGCAGGAGAGGCTGTGTACGTTGGAAGTTTTAGTAGGCGAAACAAGTTCAGAGCCCAAGTGTTTGTGGTTCATTTGAGAGGTTACCAGTGGGAGATGAGGACCAGCAAGAGCTTTCAGGGCTGGCACCTTTAGTGTAGGAGCAATCGCTGGACGTTCGCAATTTCGGTGTTGAGCTCTGGCCAGATTGAGCAGGAGAGGCTGTGTACGTTGGACGTTTTAGTAGGCTAAACAAGTTCAGAGCCCAAGTGTTTGTGGTTCGTTTGAGAGGTTACCAGTGGGAGATGAGGACCAGCAAGAGCTTTCAGGGCTGGCACCTTTAGTGTAGGAGCAATCCCTGGACGTTCGCAATTTCGGTGTTGAGCTCTGGCCAGATTGAGCAGGAGAGGCTGTGTACGTTGGAAGTTTTCGTAGGCTAAACAAGTTCAGAGCCCAAGTGTTTGTGGTTCGTTTGAGAGGTTACCAGTGGGAGATGAGGACCAGCAAGAGCTTTCAGGGCTGGCACCTTTAGTGTAGGAGCAATCGCTGGACGTTCGCAATTAAGGTGTTGAGCTCTGGCTAGACTGAGCAGGAGAGGCTGTGTACGTTGGAAGTTTTAGTAGGCTAAACAAGTTCAGAGCCCAAGTGTTTGTGGTTCGTTTGAGAGGTTACCAGTGGGAGATCAGGACCAGCAAGAGCTTTCAGGGCTGGCACCTTTAGTGTAGGAGCAATCGCTGGACGTTCGCAATTTCGGTGTTGAGCTCTGGCCAGATTGAGCAGGAGAGGCTGTGTACGTTGGAAGTTTTAGTAGGCTAAACAAGTTCAGAGCCCAAGTGTTTGTGGTTCGTTTGAGAGGTTACCAGTGGGAGATGAGGGCCAGCAAGAGCTTTCAGGGCTGGCACCTTTAGTGTAGGAGCAATCGCTGGATGTTCGCAATTTCGGTGTTGAATTTCGGGCAGATTGAGCAGGAGAGGCTGTGTACGTTGGAAGTTTTCGTAGGCTAAACAAGTTCAGAGCCCAAGTGTTTGTGGTTCGTTTGAGAGGTTACCAGTGGGAGATGAGGACCAGCAAGAGCTTTCAGGGCTGGCACCTTTAGTGTAGGAGCAATCGCTGGACGTTCGCAATTTCGGTGTTGAGCTCTGGCCAGATTGAGCAGGAGAGGCTGTGTACGTTGGAAGTTTTAGTAGGCTAAACAAGTTCAGAGCCCAAGTGTTTGTGGTTCGTTTGAGAGGTTACCAGTGGGAGATGAGGACCAGCAAGAGCTTTCAGGGCTGGCACCTTTAGTGCAGGAGCAATCGCTGGACGTTCGCAATTAAGGTGTTGAGCTCTGGCTAGACTGAGCAGGAGAGGCTGTGTACGTTGGAAGTTTTTGTAGGCTAAACAAGTTCAGAGCCCAAGTGTTTGTGGTTCGTTTGAGAGGTTACCAGTGGGAGATGAGGACCAGCAAGAGCTTTCAGGGCTGGCACCTTTAGTGTAGGAGCAATCGCCGGACGTTCACAATTTCGGTGTTGAATTTTTGCCACATTGAGCAGGAGAGGCTGTGTACGTTGGAAGTTTTAGTAGGCTAAACAAGTTCAGAGCCCAAGTGTTTGTGGTTCATTTGAGAGGTTACCAGTGGGAGATGAGGACCAGCAAGAGCTTTCAGGGCTGGCACCTTTAGTGTAGGAGCAATCGCTGGACGTTCGCAATTTCGGTGTTGAGCTCTGGCCAGATTGAGCAGGAGAGGCTGTGTACGTTGGAAGTTTTAGTAGCCTAAACAAGTTCAGAGCCCAAGTGTTTGTGGTTCATTTGAGAGGTTACCAGTGGGAGATGAGGACCAGCAAGAGCTTTCAGGGCTGGCACCTTTAGTGTAGGAGCAATCGCTGGACGTTCGCAATTTCGGTGTTGAGCTCTGGCCAGATTGAGCAGGAGAGGCTGTGTACGTTGGAAGTTTTCGTAGGCTAAACAAGTTCAGAGCCCAAGTGTTTGTGGTTCGTTTGAGAGGTTACCAGTGGGAGATGAGGACCAGCAAGAGCTTTCAGGGCTGGCACCTTTAGTGTAGGAGCAATCGCTGGACGTTCGCAATTAAGGTGTTGAGCTCTGGCTAGACTGAGCAGGAGAGGCTGTGTACGTTGGAAGTTTTAGTAGGCTAAACAAGTTCAGAGCCCAAGTGTTTGTGGTTCGTTTGAGAGGTTACCAGTGGGAGATGAGGACCAGCAAGAGCTTTCAGGGCTGGCACCTTTAGTGTAGGAGCAATCGCCGGACGTTCGCAATTTCGGTGTTGAGCTCTGGCCAGATTGAGCAGGAGAGGCTGTGTACGTTGGAAGTTTTCGTAGGCTAAACAAGTTCAGAGCCCAAGTGTTTGTGGTTCGTTTGAGAGGTTACCAGTGGGAGATGAGGACCAGCAAGAGCTTTCAGGGCTGGCACCTTTAGTGTAGGAGCAATCGCCGGACGTTCGCAATTTCGGTGTTGAGCTCTAGCCAGATTGAGCAGGAGAGGCTGTGTACGTTGGAAGTTTTCGTAGGCTAAACAAGTTCAGAGCCCAAGTGTTTGTGGTTCGTTTGAGAGGTTACCAGTGGGAGATGAGGACCAGCAAGAGCTTTCAGGGCTGGCACCTTTAGTGTAGGAGCAATCGCTGGACGTTCGCAATTTCGGTGTTGAGCTCTGGCCAGATTGAGCAGGAGAGGCTGTGTACGTTGGAAGTTTTAGTAGGCTAAACAAGTTCAGAGCCCAAGTGTTTGTGGTTCGTTTGAGAGGTTACCAGTGGGAGATGAGGACCAGCAAGAGCTTTCAGGGCTGGCACCTTTAGTGTAGGAGCAATCGCCGGACGTTCGCAATTTCGGTGTTGAATTTTGGCCAGATTGAGCAGGAGAGGCTGTGTACGTTGGAAGTTTTAGTAGGCTAAACAAGTTCAGAGCCCAAGTGTTTGTGGTTCGTTTGAGAGGTTACCAGTGGGAGATGAGGACCAGCAAGAGCTTTCAGGGCTGGCACCTTTAGTGTAGGAGCAATCGCCGGACGTTCGCAATTTCGGTGTTGAGCTCTGGCCAGATTGAACAGGAGAGGCTGTGTACGTTGGAAGTTTTCGTAGGCTAAACAAGTTCAGAGCCCAAGTGTTTGTGGTTCGTTTGAGAGGTTACCAGTGGGAGATGAGGACCAGCAAGAGCTTTCAGGGCTGGCACCTTTAGTGTAGGAGCAATCGCTGGACGTTCGCAATTTCGGTGTTGAGCTCTGGCCAGATTGAGCAGGAGAGGCTGTGTACGTTGGAAGTTTTAGTAGCCTAAACAAGTTCAGAGCCCAAGTGTTTGTGGTTCGTTTGAGAGGTTACCAGTGGGAGATGAGGACCAGCAAGAGCTTTCAGGGCTGGCACCTTTAGTGTAGGAGCAATCGCCGGACGTTCGCAATTTCGGTGTTGAGCTCTGGCCAGATTGAGCAGGAGAGGCTGTGTACGTTGGAAGTTTTCGTAGGCTAAACAAGTTCAGAGCCCAAGTGTTTGTGGTTCGTTTGAGAGGTTACCAGTGGGAGATGAGGACCAGCAAGAGCTTTCAGGGCTGGCACCTTTAGTGTAGGAGCAATCGCTGGACGTTCGCAATTAAGGTGTTGAGCTCTGGCTAGACTGAGCAGGAGAGGCTGTGTACGTTGGAAGTTTTAGTAGGCTAAACAAGTTCAGAGCCCAAGTGTTTGTGGTTCGTTTGAGAGGTTACCAGTGGGAGATGAGGACCAGCAAGAGCTTTCAGGGCTGGCACCTTTCGTGTAGGAGCAATCGCTGGACGTTCGCAATTTCGGTGTTGAATTTCGGGCAGATTGAGCAGGAGAGGCTGTGTACGTTGGAAGTTTTCGTAGGCTAAACAAGTTCAGAGCCCAAGTGTTTGTGGTTCGTTTGAGAGGTTACCAGTGGGAGATGAGGACCAGCAAGAGCTTTCAGGGCTGGCACCTTTAGTGTAGGAGCAATCGCTGGACGTTCGCATTTTCGGTGTTGAGCTCTGGCCAGATTGAGCAGGAGAGGCTGTGTACGTTGGAAGTTTTCGTAGGCTAAACAAGTTCAGAGCCCAAGTGTTTGTGGTTCGTTTGAGAGGTTACCAGTGGGAGATGAGGACCAGCAAGAGCTTTCAGGGCTGGCACCTTTAGTGTAGGAGCAATCGCTGGACGTTCGCAATTTCGGTGTTGAGCTCTGGCCAGATTGAGCAGGAGAGGCTATGTACGTTGGAAGTTTTCGTAGGCTAAACAAGTTCAGAGCCCAAGTGTTTGTGGTTCGTTTGAGAGGTTACCAGTGGGAGATGAGGACCAGCAAGAGCTTTCAGGGCTGGCACCTTTAGTGTAGGAGCAATCGCTGGACGTTCGCAATTTCGGTGTTGAGCTCTGGCTAGATTGAGCAGGAGAGGCTGTGTACGTTGGAAGTTTTAGTAGGCTAAACAAGTTCAGAGCCCAAGTGTTTGTGGTTCGTTTGAGAGGTTACCAGTGGGAGATGAGGACCAGCAAGAACTTTCAGGGCTGGCACCTTTAGTGTAGGAGCAATCGCTGGACGTTCGCAATTTCGGTGTTGAGCTCTGGCCAGATTGAGCAGGAGAGGCTGTGTACGTTGGAAGTTTTAGTAGGCTAAACAAGTTCAGAGCCCAAGTGTTTGTGGTTCGTTTGAGAGGTTACCAGTGGGAGATGAGGACCAGCAAGAGCTTTCAGGGCTTGCACCTTTAGTGTAGGAGCAATCGCTGGACGTTCGCAATTTCGGTGTTGAGCTCTGGCTAGATTGAGCAGGAGAGGCTCTGTACGTTGGAAGTTTTAGTAGGCTAAACAAGTTCAGAGCCCAAGTGTTTGTGGTTCGTTTGAGAGGTTACCAGTGGGAGATGAGGACCAGCAAGAGCTTTCAGGGCTGGCACCTTTAGTGTAGGAGCAATCGCTGGACGTTCGCATTTTCGGTGTTGAGCTCTGGCCAGATTGAGCAGGAGAGGCTGTGTACATTGGACGTTTTAGTAGCCTAAACAAGTTCAGAGCCCAAGTGTTTCTGGTTCGTTTGAGAGGTTACCAGTGGTGAGATGAGGACCAGCAAGAGCTTTCAGGGCTGGCACCTTTAGTGTAGGAGCAATCGCTGGACGTTCGCTATTTTCGGTGTTGAATTTTGGCCAGATTGAGCAGGAGAGGCTGTGTACGTTGGAAGTTTTCGTAAGGCTAAAACAAGTTTCAGAGCCCAAGTGTTTGTGGTTCGTTTGAGAGGTTACCAGTGGGAGATGAGGACACAGCAAGAGCTTTCAGGGCTGGCACCCTTTAGTGTAGGAGCAATCGCTGGACGTTCGCAATTTCGGTGTTGAGCTCTGACCAGATTGAGCAGGAGAGGCTGTGTACGTTGGGAAGTTTTCGTAGGCTAAACAAGTTCAGAGCCCAAGTGTTTGTGGTTCGTTTGAGAGGTTACCAGTGGGAGATGAGGACCAGCAAGAGCTTTCAGGGCTGGCACCTTTAGTGTAGGAGCAATCGCCGGACGCTCGCAATTAAGGTGTTGAGCTCTGGCTAGATTGAGCAGGAGAGGCTGTGTACGTTGGAAGTTTTAGTAGGCGAAACAAGTTCAGAGCCCAAGTGTTTGTGGTTTCGTTTGAGAGGTTACCAGTGGGAGATGAGGACCAGCAAGAGCTTTCAGGGCTGGCACCTTTAGTGTAGGAGCAATCGCCGGAACGTTCGCAATTTCAGTGTTGAATTTGGGGCAGATTGAGCAGGAGAGGCTGTGTACGTTGAAGTTTTCGTAGGCTAAACAAGTTCAGAGCCCAAGTGTTTGTGTTCATTTGAGAGGTTACCAGTGGGAGATGAGGACCAGCAAGAGCTTTCAGGGCTGGCACCTTTAGTGTAGGAGCAATCGCTGGACTGTTCGCAATTTCGGTGTTGAGCTCTGGCCAGATTGAGCAGGAGAGGCTGTGTACGTTGGAAGTTTTAGTAGCCTAAACAAGTTCAGAGCCCAAGTGTTTGTGGTTCTATTTGAGAGGTTACCAGTGGGAGATGAGGACCAGCAAGAGCTTTCAGGGGCTGGCACCTTTAGTGTAGGAGCAATCGCTGGACGTTCGCAATTTCGGTGTTGAGCTCTGGCCAGATTGAGCAGGAGAGGCTGTGTACGTTGGAAGTTTTCGTAGGCTAAACAAGTTCAGAGCCAAGTGTTTGTGGTTCGTTTGAGAGGTTACCAGTGGGAGATGAGGACCAGCACGAGCTTTCAGGGCTGGCACCCTTTAGTGTAGGAGCAATCGCTGGACGTTCGCAATTAAGGTGTTGAGCTCTGGCTAGACTGAGCAGGAGAGGCTGTGTACGTTGGAAGTTTTCGTAGGCTAAACAAGTTCAGAGCCCAAGTGTTTGTGGTTCGTTTGAGAGGTTACCAGTGGGAGATGAGGACCAGCAAGAGCTTTCAGGGCTGGCACCTTTAGTGTAGGAGCAATCGCCGGACGTTCGCAATTTCGGTGTTGAGCTCTAGCCAGATTGAGCAGGAGAGGCTGTGTACGTTGGAAGTTTTCGTAGGCTAAACAAGTTCAGAGCCCAAGTGTTTGTGGTTCGTTTGAGAGGTTACCAGTGGGAGATGAGGACCAGCAAGAGCTTTCAGGGCTGGCACCTTTAGTGTAGGAGCAATCGCTGGACGTTCGCAATTTCGGTGTTGAGCTCTGGCCAGATTGAGCAGGAGAGGCTGTGTACGTTGGAAGTTTCTAGTAGCACTAAACAAGTTCAGAGCCCAAGTGTTTGTGGTTCGTTTGAGAGGTTACCAGTGGGAGATGAGGACCCAGCAAGAGCTTTCAGGGCTGGCACCTTTAGTGTAGGAGCAATCGCCGGAACGTTCGCAATTTCGGTGTTGAATTTTGGCCAGATTGAGCAGGAGAGGCTGTGTACGTTGGAAGTTTTAGTAGGCTAAACAAGTTCAGAGCCCAAGTGTTTGTGGTTCGTTTGAGAGGTTACCAGTGGGAGATGAGGACCAGCAAGAGCTTTCAGGGCTGGCACCTTTAGTGTAGGAGCAATCGCCGGACGTTCGCAATTTCGGTGTTGAGCTCTGGCCAGATTGAACAGGAGAGGCTGTGTACGTTGGAAGTTTTCGTAGGCTAAACAAGTTCAGAGCCCAAGTGTTTGTGGTTCGTTTGAGAGGTTACCAGTGGGAGATGAGGACCAGCAAGAGCTTTCAGGGCTGGCAACCTTTAGTGTAGGAGCAATCGCTGGACGTTCGCAATTTCGGTGTTGAGCTCTGGCCAGATTGAGCAGGAGAGGCTGTGTACGTTGGAAGTTTTAGTAGCCTAAACAAGTTCAGAGCCCAAGTGTTTGTGGTTCGTTTGAGAGGTTACCAGTGGGAGATGAGGACCAGCAAGAGCTTTCAGGGCTGGCACCCTTTAGTGTAGGAGCAATCGCCGGACGTTCGCAATTTCGGTGTTGAATTTTGGCCAGATTGAGCAGGAGAGGCTGTGTACGTTGGAAGTTTTCGTAGGCTTAAACAAGTTCAGAGCCCAAGTGTTTGTGGTTCGTTTGAGAGGTTACCAGTGGGAGATGAGGACCAGCAAGAGCTTTCAGGGCTGGCACCTTTAGTGTAGGAGCAATCGCTGGAACGTAACGTTCGCAATTTCGGTGTTGAGCTCTGACCAGATTGAGCAGGAGAGGCTGTGTACGTTGGAAGTTTTCGTAGGCTAAACAAGTTCAGAGCCCAAGTGTTTGTGTTCGTTTGAGAGGTTACCAGTGGGAGATGAGGACCAGCAAGAGCTTTCAGGGCTGGCACCTTATAGTGTAGGAGCAATCGCCGGACGCTCGCAATTAAGGTGTTGAGCTCTGGCTAGATTGAGCAGGAGAGGCTGTGTACGTTGGAAGTTTTAGTAGGCGAAACAAGTTCAGAGCCCAAGTGTTTGTGGTTCGTTTGAGAGGTTACCAGTGGGAGATGAGGACCAGCAAGAGCTTTCAGGGCTGGCACCTTTAGTGTAGGAGCAATCGCCGGACGTTCGCAATTTCAGTGTTGAATTTGGGGCAGATTGAGCAGGAGAGGCTGTGTACGTTGGAAGTTTTAGTAGGCTAAACAAGTTCAGAGCCCAAGTGTTTGTGGTTCATTTGAGAGGTTACCAGTGGGAGATGAGGACCAGCAAGAGCTTTCAGGGCTGGCACCTTTAGTGTAGGAGCAATCGCTGGACGTTCGCAATTTCGGTGTTGAGCTCTGGCCAGATTGAGCAGGAGAGGCTGTGTACGTTGACGTTTTAGTAGGCTAAACAAGTTCAGAGCCCAAGTGTTTGTGGTTCGTTTGAGAGGTTACCAGTGGGAAATGAGGACCAGCAAGAGCTTTCAGGGCTGGCACCTTTAGTGTAGGAGCAATCCCTGGACGTTCGCAATTTCGGTGTTGAGCTCTGGCCAGATTGAGCAGGAGAGGCTGTGTACGTTGGAAGTTTTCATAGGCTAAACAAGTTCAGAGCCCAAGTGTTTGTGGTTCGTTTGAGAGGTTACCCAGTGGGAGATGAGGACCAGCAAGAGCTTTCAGGGCTGGCACCTTTAGTGTAGGAGCAATCGCTGGACGTTCGCAATTTCAGTGTTGAATTTCGGGCAGATTGAGCAGGAGAGGCTGTGTACGTTGGAAGTTTTAGTAGGCTAAACAAGTTCAGAGCCCAAGTGTTTGTGGTTCATTTGAGAGGTTACCAGTGGGAGATGAGGACCAGCAAGAGCTTTCAGGGCTGGCACCTTTAGTGTAGGAGCAATCGCTGGACGTTCGCAATTTCGGTGTTGAGCTCTGGCCAGATTGAGCAGGAGAGGCTGTGTACGTTGGAAGTTTTAGTAG
Organism: Gavia stellata; assembly: GCF_030936135.1. Classification (NCBI taxonomy): domain Eukaryota; kingdom Metazoa; phylum Chordata; class Aves; order Gaviiformes; family Gaviidae; genus Gavia; species Gavia stellata. The sequence continues at coordinate 19,895 of NW_026776363.1, read as the reverse complement.
GCTAAACAAGTTCAGAGCCCAAGTGTTTGTGGTTCATTTGAGAGGTTACCAGTGGGAGATGAGGACCAGCAAGAGCTTTCAGGGCTGGCACCTTTAGTGTAGAGCAATCGCTGGACGTTCGCAATTTCGGTGTTGAGCTCTGGCCAGATTGAGCAGGAGAGGCTGTGTACGTTGGAAGTTTTCGTAGGCTAAACAAGTTCAGAGCCCAAGTGTTTGTGGTTCGTTTGAGAGAGTTACCAGTGGGAGATGAGGACCAGCAAGAGCTTTCAGGGCTGGCACCTTTAGTGTAGGAGCAATCGCTGGACGTTCGCAATTAAGGTGTTGAGCTCTGGGCTAGACTTAGCAGGAGAGGCTGTGTACGTTGGAAGTTTTAGTAGGCTAAACAAGTTCAGAGCCCAAGTGTTTGTGGTTCGTTTGAGAGGTTACCAGTGGGAGATGAGGACCAGCAAGAGCTTTCAGGGCTGGCACCTTTAGTGTAGGAGCAATCGCTGGACGTTCGCAATTTCGGTGTTGAGCTCTGGCCAGATTGAGCAGGAGAGGCTGTGTACGTTGGAAGTTTTCGTAGGCTAAACAAGTTCAGAGGCCCAAGTGTTGTGGTTCGTTTGAGAGGTTACCAGTGGGAGATGAGGGCCAGCAAGAGCTTTCAGGGCTGGCACCTTTAGTGTAGGAGCAATCGCTGGACGTTCGCAATTTCGGTGTTGAATTTCGGGCAGATTGAGCAGGAGAGGCTGTGTACGTTGGAAGTTTTCGTAGGCTAAACAAGTTCAGAGCCAAGTGTTTGTGGTTCGTTTGAGAGGTTACCAGTGGGAGATGAGGACCAGCAAGAGCTTTCAGGGCTGGCACCTTTAGTGTAGGAGCAATCGCTGGACGTTCGCAATTTCGGTGTTGAGCTCTGGCCAGATTGAGCAGGAGAGGCTGTGTACGTTGGAAGTTTTAGTAGGCTAAACAAGTTCAGAGGCCAAGTGTTTGTGAGTTCGTTTGAGAGGTTACCAGTGGGAGATGAGGACCAGCAAGAGCTTTCAGGGCTGGCACCTTTAGTGTAGGAGCAATCGCTGGACGTTCGCAATTAAGGTGTTGAGCTCTGGCTAGATTGAGCAGGAGAGGCTGTGTACGTTGGAAGTTTTAGTAGGCGAAACAAGTTCAGAGCCCAAGTGTTTGTGGTTCGTTTGAGAGGATGCCAGTGGGAGATGAGGACCAGCAAGAGCTTTCAGGGCTGGCACCTTTAGTGTAGGAGCAATCGCTGACGTTCGCAATTTCGGTGTTGAGCTCTGGCCAGATTGAGCAGGAGAGGCTGTGTACGTTGGAAGTTTTCGTAGGCTAAACAAGTTCAGAGCCCAAGTGTTTGTGGTTCGTTTGAGAGGTTACCAGTGGGAGATGAGGAGCAGCAAGAGCTTTCAGGGCTGGCACCTTTAGTGTAGGAGCAATCGCTGGACGTTCGCAATTTCGGTGTTGAGCTCTGGCTAGACTGAGCAGGAGAGGCTGTGTATGTTGGAAGTTTTAGTAGGCTAAACAAGTTCAGAGCCCAAGTGTTTGTGGTTCGTTTGAGAGGTTACCAGTGGGAGATGAGGACCAGCAAGAGCTTTCAGGGCTGGCACCTTTAGTGTAGGAGCAATCGCTGGACGTTCGCATTTTCGGTGTTGAATTTCGGGCAGATTGAGCAGGAGAGGCTGTGTACGTTGGAAGTTTTAGTAGGCTAAACAAGTTCAGAGCCCAAGTGTTTGTGGTTCGTTTGAGAGGTTACCAGTGGGAGATGAGGACTCAGCAAGAGCTTTCAGGGCTGGCACCTTTAGTGTAGGAGCAATCGCTGGACGTTCGCAATTTCGGTGTTGAGCTCTGGCCAGATTGAGGCAGGAGAGGCTGTGTACATTGGAAGTTTTCGTAGGCTAAACAAGTTCAGAGCCCAAGTGTTTGTGGTTCGTTTGAGAGGTTACCAGTGGGAGATGAGGACCAGCAAGAGCTTTCAGGGCTGGCACCTTTAGTGTAGGAGCAATCGCCGGACGTTCGCAATTCGGTGTTGAGCTCTGGCCAGATTGAGCAGGAGAGGCTGTGTACATTGGAAGTTTTAGTAGGCTAAACAAGTTCAGAGCCCAAGTGTTTGTGGTTCGTTTGAGAGGTTACCAGTGGGAGATGAGGACCAGCAAGAGCTTTCAGGGCTGGCACCTTTAGTGTAGGAGCAATCGCTGGACGTTCGCAATTAAGGTGTTGAGCTCTGGCTAGATTGAGCAGGAGAGGCTGTGTACGTTGGAAGTTTTAGTAGGCGAAACAAGTTCAGAGCCCAAGTGTTTGTGGTTCGTTTGAGAGGATGCCAGTGGGAGATGAGGACCAGCAAGAGCTTTCAGGGCTGGCACCTTTAGTGTAGGAGCAATCGCTGGACGTTCGCAATTTCAGTGTTGAATTTGGGGCAGATTGAGCATGAGAGGCTGTGTACGTTGGAAGTTTTAGTAGGCTAAACAAGTTCAGAGGCAAGTGTTTGTGGTTCGTTTGAGAGGTTACCAGTGGGAGATGAGGACCAGCAAGAGCTTTCAGGGTTGGCACCTTTAGTGTAGGAGCAATCGCCGGACGTTCACAATTTCGGTGTTGAATTTTTGCCACATTGAGCAGGAGAGGCTGTGTACGTTGGAAGTTTTAGTAGGCTAAACAAGTTCAGAGCCCAAGTGTTTGTGGTTCATTTGAGAGGTTACCAGTGGGAGATGAGGACCAGCAAGAGCTTTCAGGGCTGGCACCTTTAGTGTAGGAGCAATCGCTGGACGTTCGCAATTTCGGTGTTGAGCTCTGGCCAGATTGAGCAGGAGAGGCTGTGTACGTTGGAAGTTTTAGTAGCCTAAACAAGTTCAGAGCCCAAGTGTTTGTGGTTCATTTGAGAGGTTACCAGTGGGAGATGAGGACCAGCAAGAGCTTTCAGGGCTGGCACCTTTAGTGTAGGAGCAATCGCCGGACGTTCGCAATTTCGGTGTTGATCTCTGGCCAGATTGAGCAGGAGAGGCTGTGTACGTTGGAAGTTTTCGTAGGCTAAACAAGTTCAGAGCCCAAGTGTTTGTGGTTCGTTTGAGAGGTTACCAGTGGGAGATGAGGACCAGCAAGAGCTTTCAGGGCTGGCACCTTTAGTGTAGGAGCAATCGCTGGACGTTCGCAATTAAGGTGTTGAGCTCTGGCTAGACTGAGCAGGAGAGGCTGGGTACGTTGGAAGTTTTAGTAGGCTAAACAAGTTCAGAGCCCAAGTGTTTGTGGTTCGTTTGAGAGGTTACCAGTGGGAGATGAGGACCAGCAAGAGCTTTCAGGGCTGGCACCTTTAGTGTAGGAGCAATCGCTGGACGTTCGCAATTTCGGTGTTGAATTTCGGGCAGATTGAGCAGGAGAGGCTGTGTACGTTGGAAGTTTTAGTAGGCTAAACAAGTTCAGAGCCCAAGTGTTTGTGGTTTCATTTGAGAGGTTACCAGTGGGAGATGAGGACCAGCAAGAGCTTTCAGGGCTGGCACCTTTAGTGTAGGAGCAATCGCTGGACGTTCGCAATTTCGGTGTTGAGCTCTGGCCAGATTGAGCAGGAGAGGCTGTGTACGTTGGAAGTTTTAGTAGGCTAAACAAGTTCAGAGCCCAAGTGTTTGTGGTTCGTTTGAGAGGTTACCAGTGGGAGATGAGGACCAGCAAGAGCTTTCAGGGCTGGCACCTTTAGTGTAGGAGCAATCGCTGGACGTTCGCAATTTCGGTGTTGAATTTCGGGCAGATTGAGCAGGAGAGGCTCGTGTACGTTGGAAGTTTTAGTAGGCTAAACCCAAGTTCAGAGCCTCTCCTGCTCAATCTGCCCGAAATTCAACACCGAAATTGCGAACGTCCAGCGATTGCTCCTACACTAAAGGTGCCAGCCCTGAAAGCTCTTGCTGGTCCTCATCTCCCACTGGTAACCCTCTCAAACGAACCACAAACACTTGGGCTCTGAACTTGTTTAGCCTACTAAAACTTCCAACGTACACAGCCTCTCCTGCTCAATCTGGCCAGAGCTCAACACCGAAATTGCGAACGTCCAGCGATTGCTCCTACACTAAAGGTGCCAGCCCTGAAAGCTCTTGCTGGTCCTCATCCTCCCACTGGTAACCTCTCAAATGAACCACAAACACTTGGGCTCTGAACTTGTTTAGCCTACTAAAACTTCCAACGTACACAGCCTCTCCTGCTCAATCTGCCCGAAATTCAACACCGAAATTGCGAACGTCCAGCGATTGCTCCTACACTAAAGGTGCCAGCCCTGAAAGCTCTTGCTGGTCCTCATCTCCCACTGGTAACCTCTCAAACGAACCACAAACACTTGGGCTCTGAACTTGTTTAGCCCTACTAAAACTTCCAACGTACCCAGCCTCTCCTGCTCAGTCCTAGCCAGAGCTTCAACACCTTAATTGCGAACGTCCAGCGATTGCTCCTACACTAAAGGTGCCAGCCCTGAAAGCTCTTGCTGGTCCTCATCTCCCACTGGTAACCTCTCAAACGAACCACAAACACTTGGGCTCTGAACTTGTTTAGCCTACGAAAACTTCCAACGTACACAGCCTCTCCTGCTCAATCTGGCCAGAGATCAACACCGAAATTGCGAACGTTCCGGCGATTGCTCCTACACTAAAGGTGCCAGCCCTGAAAGCTCTTGCTGGTCCTCATCTCCCACTGGTAACCTCTCAAATGAACCACAAACACTTGGGCTCTGAACTTGTTTAGGCTACTAAAACTTCCAACGTACACAGCCTCTCCTGCTCAATCTGGCCAGAGCTCAACACCGAAATTGCGAACGTCCAGCGATTGCTCCTACACTAAAGGTGCCAGCCCTGAAAGCTCTTGCTGGTCCTCATCTCCCACTGGTAACCTCTCAAATGAACCACAAACACTTGGGCTCTGAACTTGTTTAGCCTACTAAAACTTCCAACGTACACAGCCTCTCCTGCTCAATGTGGCAAAAATTCAACACCGAAATTGTGAACGTCCGGCGATTGCTCCTACACTAAAGGTGCCAACCCTGAAAGCTCTTGCCTGGTCCCTCATCTCCCACTGGTAACCTCTCAAACGAACCACAAACACTTGGCCTCTGAACTTGTTTAGCCTACCTAAAACTTCCAACGTACACAGCCTCTCATGCTCAAATCTGCCCCAAATTCAACACTGAAATTGCGAACGTCCAGCGATTGCTCCTACACTAAAGGTGCCAGCCCTGAAAGCTCTTGCTGGTCCTCATCTCCCACTGGCATCCTCTCAAACGAACCCACAAACACTTGGGCTCTGAACTTGTTTCGCCTACTAAAACTTCCAACGTACACAGCCCTCTCCTGCTCAATCTAGCCAGAGCTCAACACCCTTAATTGCGAACGTCCAGCGATTGCTCCTACACTAAAGGTGCCAGCCCCTGAAAGCTCTTGCTGGTCCTCATCTCCCACTGGTAACCTCTCAAACGAACCACAAACACTTGGGCTCTGAACTTGTTTAGCCTACTAAAACTTCCAATGTACACAGCCTCTCCTGCTCAATCTGGCCAGAGCTCAACACCGAAATTGCGAACGTCCGGCGATTGCTCCTACACTAAAGGTGCCAGCCCTGAAAGCTCTTGCTGGTCCTCATCTCCCACTGGTAACCTCTCAAACGAACCACAAACACTTGGGCTCTGAACTTGTTTAGCCTACGAAAACTTCCAATGTACACAGCCTCTCCTGCTCAATCTGGCCAGAGCTCAACACCGAAATTGCGAACGTCCAGCGATTGCTCCTACACTAAAGGTGCCAGCCCTGAAAGCTCTTGCTGGTCCTCATCTCCCACTGGTAACCTCTCAAACGAACCACAAACACTTGGGCTCTGAACTTGTTTAGCCTACTAAAACTTCCAACGTACACAGCCTCTCCTGCTCAATCTGCCCGAAATTCAAACACCGAAATTGCGAACGTCCAGCGATTGCTCCTACACTAAAGGTGCCAGCCCTGAAAGCTCTTGCTGGTCCTCATCTCCCACTGGTAACCTCTCAAACGAACCACAAACACTTGGGCTCTGAACTTGTTTAGCCTACTAAAACTTCCAACATACACAGCCTCTCCTGCTCAGTCTAGCCAGAGCTCAACACCGAAATTGCGAACGTCCAGCGATTGCTCCTACACTAAAGGTGCCAGCCCTGAAAGCTCTTGCTGCTCCTCATCTCCCACTGGTAACCCTCTCAAACGAACCACAAACACTTGGGCTCTGAACTTGTTTAGCCTACGAAAACTTCCAACGTACACAGCCTCTCCTGCTCAATCTGGCCAGAGCTCAACACCGAAATTGCGAACGTCCAGCGATTGCTCCTACACTAAAGGTGCCAGCCCTGAAAGCTCTTGCTGGTCCTCATCTCCACTGGCATCCTCTCAAACGAACCACAAACACTTGGGCTCTGAACTTGTTTCGCCCTACTAAAACTTCCAACGTACACAGCCTCTCCTGCTCAATCTAGCCAGAGCTCAACACCTTAATTGCGAACGTCCAGCGACTTGCTCCCTACACTAAAGGTGCCAGCCCTGAAAGCTCTTGCTGGTCCTCATCTCCCACTGGTAACCTCTCAAACGAACCACAAACACTTGGCCTCTGAACTTGTTTAGCCTACTAAAACTTCCAACGTACACAGCCTCTCCTGCTCAATCTGGCCAGAGCTCAACACCGAAATTGCGAACGTCCAGCGATTGCTCCTACACTAAAGGTGCCAGCCCTGAAAGCTCTTGCTGGTCCTCATCTCCCCACTGGTAACCTCTCAAACGAACCACAAACACTTGGGCTCTGAACTTGTTTAGCCTACGAAAACTTCCAACGTACACAGCCTCTCCTGCTCAATCTGCCCGAAATTCAACACCGAAATTGCGAACGTCCAGCGATTGCTCCTACACTAAAGGTGCCAGCCCTGAAAGCTCTTGCTGGCCCTCATCTCCCACTGGTAACCTCTCAAACGAACCACAAACACTTGGCCTCTCTGAACTTGTTTAGCCTACGAAAACTTCCAACGTACACAGCCTCTCCTGCTCAATCTGGCCAGAGCTCAACACCGAAATTGCGAACGTCCAGCGATTGCTCCTACACTAAAGGTGCCAGCCCTGAAAGCTCTTGCTGGTCCTCATCTCCCACTGGTAACCTCTCAAACGAACCACAAACACTTGGGCTCTGAACTTGTTTAGCCTACTAAAACTTCCAACGTACACAGCCTCTCCTGCTAAGTCTAGCCAGAGCTCAACACCTTAATTGCGAACGTCCAGCGATTGCTCCTACACTAAAGGTGCCCAGCCCTGAAAGCTCTTGCTGGTCCTCATCTCCCACTGGTAACCTCTCAAACGAACCACAAACACTTGGGCTCTGAACTTGTTTAGCCTACGAAAATCTTCCAACGTACACAGCCTCTCCTGCTCAATCTGGCCAGAGCTCAACACCGAAATTGCGAACGTCCAGCGATTGCTCCCTACACTAAAGGTGCCAGCCCTGAAAGCTCTTGCTGGTCCTCATCTCCCACTGGTAACCTCTCAAATGAACCACAAACACTTGGGCTCTGAACTTGTTTAGCCTACTAAAACTTCCAACGTACACAGCCTCTCCTGCTCAATCTGGCAGAGCTCAACACCCGAAATTGCGAACGTCCAGCGATTTGCTCCTACACTAAAGGTGCCAGCCCTGAAAGCTCTTGCTGGTCCTCATCTCCCACTGGTAACCTCTCAAATGAACCACAAACACTTGGGCTCCTGAACTTGTTTAGCCTACTAAAACTTCCAACGTACAACAGCCTCTCCTGCTCAATCTGCCCGAAATTCAACACTGAAATTGCGAACGTCCAGCGATTGCTCCTACACTAAAGGTGCAGCCCTGAAAGCTCTTGCTGGTCCCTCATCTCCCACTGGTAACCTCTCAAAACGAACCACAAACACTTGGGCTCTGAACTTGTTTAGCCTATGAAAACTTCCAACGTACACAGCCTCTCCTGCTCAATCTGGCCAGAGCTCAACACCGAAATTGCGAACGTCCAGGGATTGCTCCTACACTAAAGGTGCCAGCCCTGAAAGCTCTTGCTGGTCCTCATTTCCCACTGGTAACCCTCTCAAACGAACCACAAACACTTGGGCTCTGAACTTGTTTAGCCTACTTAAAACGTCCAACGTACACAGCCCTCTCCTGCTCAATCTGGCCAGAGCTCAACACCGAAATTGCGAACGTCCAGCGATTGCTCCCTACAGCTAAAGGTGCCAGCCCTGAAAGCTCTTGCTGGTCCTCATCTCCCACTGGTAACCTCTCAAATGAACCACAAACACTTGGGCTCTGAACTTGTTTAGCCTACTAAAACTTCCAACGTACACAGCCTCCTCCTGCCTCAATCTGCCCCAAATTCAACACTGAAATTGCGAACGTCCGGCGATTGCTCCTACACTAAAGGTGCCAGCCCTGAAAGCTCTTGCTGGTCCTCATCTCCCACTGGTAACCTCTCAAACGAACCACAAACACTTGGGCTCTGAACTTGTTTCGCCTACTAAAACTTCCAACGTACACAGCCTCTCCCTGCTCAATCTAGCCAGAGCTCAACACCTTAATTGCGAGCGTCCGGCGATTGCTCCTACACTAAAGGTGCCAGCCCCTGAAAGCTCTTGCTGGTCCTCATCTCCCACTGGTAACCTCTCAAACGAACCACAAACACTTGGGCTCTGAACTTGTTTAGCCCTACGAAAACTTCCAACGTACACAGCCTCTCCTGCTCAATCTGGTCAGAGCTCAAACACCGAAATTGCGAACGTTCCAGCGATTGCTCCTACACTAAAGGTGCCAGCCCTGAAAGCTCTTGCTGGTCCTCATCTCCCCACTGGTAACCTCTCAAACGAACACAAACACTTGGGCTCTGAACTTGTTTAGCCTACGAAAACTTCCAACGTACACAGCCTCTCCTGCTCAATCTGGCCAAAATTCAACACCGAAATTGCGAACGTCCGGCGATTGCTCCTACACTAAAGGTGCCAGCCCTGAAAGCTCTTGCTGGTCCTCATCTCCCACTGGTAACCTCTCAAACGAACCACAAACACTTGGGCTCTGAACTTGTTTAGGCTACTAAAACTTCCAACGTACACAGCCTCTCCTCCTGCTCAATCTGGCCAGAGCTCAACACCGAAATTGCGAACGTCCAGCGATTGCTCCCTACACTAAAGGTGCCAGCCCTGAAAGCTCTTGCTGGTCCTCATCTCCCACGTGTAACCTCTCAAACGAACCACAAACACTTGGGCTCTGAACTTGTTTAGCCTACGAAAACTTCCAACGTACACAGCCTCTCCTGTTCAATCTGGCCCAGAGCCTCAACACCGAAATTGCGAACGTCCGGCGATTGCTCCTACACTAAAGGTGCCAGCCCTGAAAGCTCTTGCTGGTCCTCATCTCCCACTGGTAACCTCTCAAACGAACCACAAACACTTGGGCTCTGAACTTGTTTAGCCTACTAAAACTTCCAACGTACACAGCCTCTCCTGCTCAATCTGGCCAAAATTCAACACCGAAATTGCGAACGTCCGGCGATTGCTCCTACACTAAAGGTGCCAGCCCTGAAAGCTCTTGCTGGTCCTCATCTCCCACTGGTAACCTCTCACACGAACCACAAACACTTGGGCTCTGAACTTGTTTAGGCTACTAAAACTTCCAACGTACACAGCCTCTCCTGCTCAATCTGGCCAGAGCTCAACACCGAAATTGCGAACGTCCAGCGATTGCTCCTACACTAAAGGTGCCAGCCCTGAAAGCTCTTGCTGGTCCTCATCTCCCACTGGTAACCTCTCAAACGAACCACAAACACTTGGGCTCTGAACTTGTTTAGCCTACGAAAACTTCCAACGTACACAGCCTCTCCTGCTCAATCTGGCTAGAGCTCAACACCGAAATTGCGAACGTCCGGCGATTGCTCCTACACTAAAGGTGCCAGCCCTGAAAGCTCTTGCTGGTCCTCATCTCCCACTGGTAACCTCTCAAACGAACCACAAACACTTGGGCTCTGAACTTGTTTAGCCTACGAAAACTTCCAACGTACACAGCCCTCTCCTGCTCAGTCTAGCCAGAGCTCAACACCTTAATTGCGAACGTCCAGCGATTGCTCCTACACTAAAGGTGCCAGCCCTGAAAGCTCTTGCTGGTCCTCACTCTCCCACTGGTAACCTCTCAAACGAACCACAAACACTGGGCTCTGAACTTGTTTAGCCTACGAAAACTTCCAACGTACACAGCCTCTCCTGCTCAATCTGGCCAGAGCTCAACACCGAAATTGCGAACGTCCAGCGATTGCTCCTACACTAAAGGTGCCAGCCCTGAAGCTCTTGCTGGTCCTCATCTCCCACTGGTAACCTCTCAAATGAACCACAAACACTTGGGCTCTGAACTTGTTTAGGCTACTAAAACTTCCAACGTACACAGCCTCTCCTGCTCAATCTGGCCAGAGCTCAACACCGAAATGCGAACGTCCCAGCGATTGCTCCCTACACTAAAGGTGCCAGCCCTGAAAGCTCTGCTGGTCCTCATCTCCCACTGGTAACCTCTCAATGAACCACAAACACTTGGGCTCTGAACTTGTTTAGCCTACGAAAACTTCCAACGTACACAGCCTCTCCTGCTCAATCTGCCCCAAATTCAACACTGAAATTGCGAACGTCCGGCGATTGCTCCTACACTAAAGGTGCCAGCCCTGAAAGCTCTTGCTGGTCCTCATCTCCCACTGGTAACCTCTCAAACGAACCACAAACACTTGGGCTCTGAACTTGTTTCGCCTACTAAAACTTCCAACGTACACAGCCTCTCCTGCTCAATCTAGCCAGAGCTCAACACCTTAATTGCGAGTCGTCCGGCGATTGCTCCTACACTAAAGGTGCCAGCCCTGAAAGCTCTTGCTGGTCCTCATCTCCCACTGGTAACCTCTCAAACGAACCACAAACACTTGGGCTCTGAACTTGTTTAGCCTACGAAAACTTCCAACGTACACAGCCTCTCCTGCTCAATCTGGTCAGAGCTCAACACCGAAATTGCGAACGTCCAGCGATTGCTCCTACACTAAAGGTGCCAGCCCTGAAAGCTCTTGCTGGTCCTCATCTCCCCACTGGTAACCTCTCAAACGAACCACAAACACTTGGGCTCTGAACTTGTTTAGCCTACGAAAACTTCCAACGTACACAGCCTCTCCTGCTCAATCTGGCCAAAATTCAACACCGAAATAGCGAACGTCCCAGCGATTGCTCCTACACTAAAGGTGCCAGCCCTGAAAGCTCTTGCTGGTCCTCATCTCCCACTGGTAACCTCTCAAACGAACCAGAAACACTTGGGCTCTGAACTTGTTTAGGCTACTAAAACGTCCAATGTACACAGCCTCTCCTGCTCAATCTGGCCAGAGCTCAACACGAAAATGCGAACGTCCAGCGATTGCTCCTACACTAAGGTGCCAGCCCTGAAAGCTCTTGCTGGTCCTCAATCTCCCACTGGTAACCTCTCAAACGAACCACAAACACTTGGGCTCCTGAACTTGTTTAGCCTACTAAAACTTCCAACGTACAGAGCCTCTCCTGCTCAATCTAGCCAGAGCTCAACACCGAAATTGCGAACGTCCAGCGATTGCTCCTACACTAAGGTGCAAGCCCTGAAAGCTCTTGCTGGTCCTCATCTCCCACTGGTAACCTCTCAAACGAACCACAAACACTTGGGCTACTGAACTTGTTTAGCCTACTAAAACTTCCAACGTACACAGCCTCTCCTGCTCAATCTGGCCAGAGCTCAACACCGAAATTGCGAACGTACCAGCGATTGCTCCTACACTAAAGGTGCCAGCCCTGAAAGTTCTTGCTGGTCCTCATCTCCCACTGGTAACCTCTCAAACGAACCACAAACACTTGGGCTCTGAACTTGTTTTAGCCTACTAAAACTTCCAAACGTACACAGCCTCTCCTGCTCAATCTAGCCAGAGCTCAACACCGAAATTGCGAACGTCCAGCGATTGCTCCTACACTAAAGGTGCCAGCCCTGAAAGCTCTTGCTGGTCCCTCATCTCCCACTGGTAACCTCTCAAACGAACCACAAACACTTGGGCTCTGAACTTGTTTAGCCCTACGAAAACTTCCCAACGTACATAGCCTCCTCCTGCTCAATCTGGCCAGAGCTCAACACCGAAATTGCGAACGTCCAGCGATTGCTCCTACACTAAAGGTGCCAGCCCTGAAAGCTCTTGCTGGTCCTCATCTCCCACTGGTAACCTCTCAAACGAACCACAAACACTTGGGCTCTGAACTTGTTTAGCCTACGAAAAACTTCCAACGTACACAGCCTCTCCTGCTCAATCTGGCCAGAGCTCAACACCGAAAATGCGAACGTCCAGCGATTGCTCCTACACTAAAGGTGCCAGCCCTGAAAGCTCTTGCTGGTCCTCATCTCCCACTGGTAACCTCTCAAACGAACCACAAACACTTGGGCTCTGAACTTGTTTAGCCTACGAAAACTTCCAACGTACACAGCCCTCTCCTGCTCAATCTGCCACGAAATTCAACACCGAAATTGCGAACGTCCAGCGATTGCTCCTACACGAAAGGTGCCAGCCCTGAAAGCTCTTGCTGGTCCTCATCTCCCACTGGTAACCTCTCAAAACGAACACAAACAACTTGGGCTCTGAACTTGTTTAGCCTACTAAAACTTCCAACGTACACAGCCTCTCCTGCTCAGTCTAGCCAGAGCTCAACAACACCTTAATTGCGAACGTCCAGCGATTGCTCCTACACTAAAGGTGCCAGCCCTGAAAGCTCTTGCTGGTCCTCATCTCCCACTGGTAACCTACTCAAACCGAACCACAAACACTTGGGCTCTGAACTTGTTTAGCCTACGAAAACTTCCACAACGTACACAGCCTCTCCTGCTCAATCTGGCCAGAGCTCAACACCGAAATTGCGAACGTCCGGCGAATTGCTCCCTACACTAAAGGTGCCAGCCCTGAAAGCTCTTGCTGGTCCTCATCTCCCACTGGTAAACCTCTCAAACGAACCACAAACACTTGGGCTCTGAACTTGTTTAGGCCTACTAAACTTCCAACCGTACACACAGCCTCTCCTGCTCAATCTGGCCAGAGCTCAACACCGAAATTGCGAACGTCCAGCGATTGCTCCTACACTAAAGGTGCCAGCCCTGAAAGCTCTTGCTGGTCCTCATCTCCCACTGGTAACCTCTCAAACGAACCACAAACACTTGGGCTCTGAACTTGTTTAGCCTACGAAAACTTCCAACGTACACAGCCTCTCCTGTTCAATCTGGCCAGAGCTCAACACCGAAATTGCGAACGTCCGGCGATTGCTCCTACACTAAAGGTGCCAGCCCTGAAAGCTCTTGCTGGTCCTCATCTCCCCACTGGTAACCTCTCAAACGAACCACAAACACTTGGGCTCTGAACTTGTTTAGCCTACCTAAAACTTCCAACGTACACAGCCCTCTCCTGCTCAATCTGGCCAAAATTCAACACCGAAATTGCGAACGTCCCGGCCGATTGCTCCTACACTAAAGGTGCCAGCCCTGAAAGCTCTTGCTGGTCCTCATCTCCCACTGGTAACCTCTCAAACGAACCACAAACACTTGGGCTCTGAACTTGTTTAGCCTACTAAAACTTCCAACGTACACAGCCTCTCCCTGCTCAATCTGGCCAGAGCTCAACACCGAAATTGCGAACGTCCAGCGATTGCTCCTACACTAAAGGTGCCCAGCCCTGAAAGCTCTTGCTGGTCCTCATCTCCCACTGGTAACCTCCTCAAACGAACCACAAACACTTGGGCTCTGAACTTGTTTAGCCTACGAAAACTTCCAACGTACACAGCCTCTCCTGCTCCAATCTGGCTAGAGCTCAACACCGAAATTGCCGAACGTCACGGCGATTGCTCCTACACTAAAGGTGCCAGCCCTGAAAGCTCTTGCTGGTCCTCATCTCCCCACTGGTTAACCTCTCAAACGAACACACAAACACTTGGGCTCTGAACTTGTTTAGCCTACGAAAACTTCCAACGTACACAGCCTCTCCTGCTCAATCTGGCCAGAGCTCAACACCGAAATTGCGAACGTCCGGCGATTGCTCCTACACTAAAGGTGCCAGCCCTGAAAGCTCTTGCTGGTCCTCATCTCCCACTGGTAACCTCATCAAACGAACCACAAACACTTGGGCTCTGAACTTGTTTAGCCTAACTAAAACTTCCAACGTACACAGCCTCTCCTGCCTCAGTCTAGCCAGAGCTCAACACCTTAATTGCGAACGTCCAGCGATTGCTCCTACACTAAAGGTGCCAGCCCTGAAAGCTCTTGCTGGTCCTCATCTCCCACTGGTAACCTCTCAAACGAACCACAAACACTTGGGCTACTGAACTTGTTTAGCCTACGAAAACTTCCAACGTACACAGCCTCTCCTGCTCAATCTGGCCAGAGCTCACACACCGAAATTGCGAACGTCCAGCGATTGCTCCTACACCTAAGGTGCCAGCCCTGAAAGCTCTTGCTGGTCCTCATCCTCCCACTGGTAACCCTCTCAAATGAACCACAAAACACTTGGGCTCTGAACTTGTTTAGGCCTACTAAAACTTCCAACGTACACAGCCTCTCCTGCTCATCTGGCCAGAGCTCAACACCCAGAAATTGCGAACGTCCAAGCGATTGCTCCTACACTAAAGGTGCCAGCCCTGAAAGCTCTTGCTGGTCCTCATCTCCCACTGGTAACCTCTCAAATGAACACCACAAACACTTGGGCTCTGAACTTGTTTAGCCCTACTAAAACTTCCAACGTACACAGCCTCTCCTGCTCAATGTGGCAAAAATTCAACACCGAAATTGTGAACGTCCGGCGATTGCTCCTACACTAAAGGTGCCAGCCCTGAAAGCTCTTGCTGGTCCTCAATCCTCCCACTGGTAACCTCTCAAACGAACCACAAACACCTTGGGCTACTGAACTTGTTTAAGCCTACAAAAACTTCCAACGTACACAGCCTCTCCTGCTCAGTTCTAGCCAGAGCTCAACACCTTAATTGCGAACGTCCCAGCGATTGCTCCTGCACTAAAGGTGCCAGCCCCTGAAAGCTCTTGCTGGTCCTCATCTCCCACTGGTAACCCTCTCAAACGAACCACAAACACTTGAGCTCTGAACTTGTTTAGCCTACCTAAAACTCCAACGTACACAAGCCTCTCCTGCTCAATCTGGCCAGAGTCTCAACACCGAAATTGCGAACGTCCAGCGATTGCTCCCTACAACTAAAGGTGCCAGCCCTGAAAGCTCTTGCTGGTCCTCATCTCCCACTGGTACACCTCTCAAACGAACCCACAAACACTTGGGCCTCTGAACCTTGTTTAGCCTACGAAAACATCTCAACGTACACAGCCTCTCCTGCTCAATCTGCCCGAAATTCAACACACCGAAATTGCGAACATCCAGCGATTGCTCACTACACTAAGGTGCCAGCCCCTGAAAGCTCTTGCTGGCCCTCATCTCCCTCACTGGTAACCTCTCAAACGAACCACAAACACTTGGGCTCTGAACTTGTTTAGCCTACTAAAACTTCCAACGTACACAGCCTCTCCCTGCTCAATCTGGCCAGAGCCTCAACACCGAAATTGCGAACGTCCAGCGATTGCTCCTACACTAAAGGTGCCAGCCCTGAAAGCTCTTGCTGGTCCTGATCTCCACTGGTAACCTCTCAAACGAACCACAAACACTTGGCTCTGAACTTGTTTTAGCCTACTAAAACTTCCAACGTACACAGCCTCTCCTGCTCAGTCTAGCCAGAGCTCTCAACACCTTAATTGCGAACGTCCAGCGATTGCTCCTACACTAAAGGTGCCAGCCCTGAAAGCTCTTGCTGTCCTCAATCTCCCACTGGTAACCTCTCAAACGAACCACAAAACACTTGGGCTCTGAACTTGTTTAGCCTACGAAAACTTCCAACGTAACACAGCCTCTCCTGCTCAATCTGGCCAGAGCTCAACACCGAAATTGCGAACGTCCAGGGATTGCTCCTACACTAAAGGTGCTCCAGCCCTGAAAGCTCTTGCTGGTCCTCATCTCCCCACTGGTAACCTCTCAAACGAAACACACAAACACTTGGGCTCTGAACTTGTTTAGCCTACTAAAACGTCCAAACGTACACAGCCTCTCCTGCTCAATCTGGCCAGAGCTCAACACCGCGAAATTGCGAACGTCCAGCGATTGCTCACTACACTAAAGGTGCCAGCCCTGAAAGCTCTTGCTGGTCACTCATCTCCCAACTGGTAACCTCTCAAATGAACCACAAAACACTTGGGCTCTGAACTTGTTTCGCCATACTAAAACTTCCAACGTACACAGCCTCTCCTGCTCAATCTAGCCAGAGCTCAACACCTTAATTGCGAGCGTCCGGCGATTGCTCCCTACACTAAAGGTGCCAGCCCTGAAAGCTCTTGCTGGTCCCTCATCTCCCACTGGTAACCTCTCAAACGAACCACAAACACTTCGGCCTCTGAACTTGTTTAGCCCTACGAAAACTTCCAACGTACACAGCCTCTCCTGCTCAATCTGGTCAGAGCTCAACACCGAAATTGCGAACGTCCAGCGATTGCTCCTACACTAAAGGTGCCAGCCCTGAAAGCTCTTGCTGGTCCTCATCTCCCACTGGTAACCTCTCAAACGAACCACAAACACTTGGGCTCTGAACTTGTTTAGCCTACTAAAACTTCCAACGTACACAGCCTCTCC
Source organism: Gavia stellata (assembly GCF_030936135.1). Taxonomy (NCBI): domain Eukaryota; kingdom Metazoa; phylum Chordata; class Aves; order Gaviiformes; family Gaviidae; genus Gavia; species Gavia stellata. The sequence goes on along the minus strand of NW_026776363.1, from coordinate 3,178 downwards.
TGCTCAATCTGGCACAAAATTCAACACCGAAATAGCGAACGTCCCAGCGATTGCTCCTACACTAAAGGTGCCAGCCCCTGAAAGCTCTTGCTGGTCCTCATCATCTCCCACTGGTAACCTCTCAAACGAACCAGAAACACTTGGGCTCTGAACTTGTTTAGGCTACTAAAACGTCCAACGTACACAGCCTCTCCTGCTCAATCTGGCCAGAGCTCAACACCGAAAATGCGAACGTCCCAGCGATTGCTCCTACACTAAAGGTGCCAGCCCTGAAAGCTCTTGCTGGTCCTCATCTCCCACTGGTAACCTCTCAAACGAACCACAAAACACTTGGGCTCTGAACTTGTTTAGCCTACTAAAACTTCCAACGTACAGAGCCTCTCCTGCTCAATCTAGCCAGAGCTCAACACCGAAATTGCGAACGTCCGGCGATTGCTCCTACACTAAAGGTGCCAGCCCTGAAAGCTCTTGCTGGTCCTCATCTCCCACTGGTAACCTCTCAAACGAACACAAACACTTGGGCTCTGAACTTGTTTCGCCTACTAAAACTTCACAACGTACACAGCCTCTCCTGCTCAATCTGCCCGAAATTCAACACCGAAATTGCGAACGTCCAGTGATTGCTCCCTACACTAAAGGTGCCAGCCCTGAAAGCTCTTGCTGGTCCTCATCTCCCACTGGTAACCTCTCAAACGAACCACAAACACTTGGGCTCTGAACTTGTTTTAGCCTACTAAAACTTCCAACGTACACAGCCTCTCCTGCTCAGTCTAGCCAGAGCTCAACACCTTAATTGCGAACGCCCCAGCGATTGCTCCTACACTAAAGGTGCCAGCCCTGAAAGCTCTTGCTGGTCCTCATCTCCCACTGGTAACCTCTCAAATGAACCACAAACACTTGGGCTCTGAACTTGTTTAGCCTACTAAAACTTCCAACGTACACAGCCTCTCCTGCTCAATCTGGCCAGAGCTCAACACCGAAATTGCGAACCGTCCGGCGATTGCTCCTACACTAAAGGTGCCAGCCCTGAAAGCTCTTGCTGGTCCCTCACATCTCCCCACTGTGTAACCTCTCAAAAGAACCACAAACACTTGGGCTCTGAACTTGTTTAGGCTACTAAAAACTTCCCAACGTACACAGCCTCTCCTGCTCAATCTGGCCAGAGCTCAACACCGAAATTGCGAACGTCCCAGCGATTGCTCCTACACTAAAGGTGCCAGCCCTGAAAGCTCTTGCTGGTCCTCATCTCCCACTGGTAACCTCTCAAACGAACCACAAACACTTGGGCTACTGAACTTGTTTAGCCTACTAAAACTTCCAACGTACACAGCCTCTCCTGCTCAATCTGCCCCAAATTCAACACTGAATTGCGAACGTCCGGCGATTGCTCCTACACTAAAGGTGCAGCCCTGAAAGCTCTTGCTGGTCCTCATCTCCCACTGGTAACCTCTCAAACGAACCACAAACACTTGGGCTCTGAACTTGTTTCGCCTACTAAAACTTCCAACGTACACAGCCTCTCCTGCTCAATCTAGCCAGAGCTCAACACCTTAATTGCGAGCGTCCTCGGCGATTGCTCCTACACCTAAAGGTGCCAGCCCTGAAAGCTCTTGCTGGTCCTCATCTCCCACTGGTAACCCTCTCAAACGAACCACAAACACTTGGGCTCTGAACTTGTTTAGCTACGAAAACTTCCAACGTACACAGCCTCTCCTGCTCAATCTGGTCAGAGCTCAACACCGAAATTGCGAACGTCCAGCGATTGCTCTACACTAAAGGTGCCAGCCACTGAAAGCTCTTGCTGGTCCTCATCTCCCACTGGTAACCTCTCAAACGAACCACAAACACTTGGGCTCTGAACTTGTTTAGCCTACGAAAACTTCCAACGTACACAGCCTCTCCTGCTCAATCTGGCCAAAATTCAACACCGAAATAGCGAACGTCCAGCGATTGCTCCCTACACTAAAGGTGCCAGCCCTGAAAGCTCTTGCTGGTCCTCATCTCCCACTGGTAACCTCTCAAACGAACCACAAACACTTGGGCTCTGAACTTGTTTAGGCTACTAAAACGTCCAATGTACACAGCCTCTCCTGCTCAATCTGGCCAGAGCTCAACACCGAAAATGCGAACGTCCAGCGATTGCTCCTACACTAAAGGTGCCAGCCCTGAAAGCTCTTGCTGGTCCTCATCTCCCACTGGTAACCTCTCAAACGAACCACAAACACTTGGCTCTGAACTTGTTTAGCCTACTAAAACTTCCAACGTACACAGCCTCTCCCTGCTCAATCTAGCCAGAGCTCAACACCGAAATTGCGAACGTCCGGCGATTGCTCCTACACTAAAGGTGCAAGCCCTGAAAGCTCTTGCTGGTCCTCATCTCCCCACTGGTAACCCTCTCAAACGAACCACAAAACACTTGGGCTCTGAACTTGTTTAGCCTACTAAAACTTCCAACGTACACAGCCTCTCCTGCTCAATCTGGCCAGAGCTCAACACCGAAATTGCGAACGTCCAGCGATTGCTCCTACACTAAAGGTGCCAGCCCCTGAAAGTCTCTTGCTAGGTCCTCATCTCCCACTGGTAACCTCTCAAACGAACCACAAACACTTGGGCTCTGAACTTGTTTAGCCTACTAAAACTTCCAACGTACACAAGCCTCTCCTGCTCAATCTAGCCAGAGCTCAACCACCGAAATTGCGAACGTCCCAGCGATTGCTCCTACACTAAAGGTGCCAGCCCTGAAAGCTCTTGCTGGTCCTCATCTCCCACTGGTAACCTCTCAAACGAACCACAAAACACTTGGGCTCTGAACTTGTTTTAGCCTACGAAAACTTCCAACGTACATAGCCTCCTCCTGCTCAATCTGGCCAAGAGCTCAACACCGAAATTGCGAACGTCCAGCGATTGCCTCCTACACTAAAAGGTGCCAGCCCTGAAAGCTCTTGCTGGTCCTCATCTACCCATGGTAAACCTCTCAAACGAACCAACCAAACACTTCGGGCTCTGAACTTGTTTAGCCTACGAAAACTTCCAACGTCACACAGCCTCTCCTGCACAATCTGGCCAGAGCTCCAACACCGAAATGCGAACGCTCCAGCGATTGCTCTACTACACTAAGGTGCCAGCCCTGAAAGCTCTTGCTGGTCCCTCATCTCCCCACTGGTAACCTCTCAAACGA